>NW_026942226.1:0-18644 GCF_024139115.2 Armigeres subalbatus
CAACACATCCATATTTTCCGTGCTTGGGAAGCGTTTTTTTTCTCCCAAGTCAAAACACAATTTATTGAAATTGTTCACCACAAATTTTTCGCGAAAAGAGAATGAGTAGCGAAAAAAATGAAGAAACGGAAGAAAAAACATCAAGAAATCCGATTTTTAGTTTTGCCTCCAGGTTCATTCAAGAGAAAGGAGGAATGATTCAAAAGATATTTTCACCACAAACTGAAACATTCTCCATCGACAGAAAATTACATGATTTCGTCCCACATCAAACAAAAAAGTACGAACACTGCAAAGAAATATACTTTTTGGGATATATCATTGTACTTAAGACAATTTTACCATTTGAAGTACCATCTTAACAAATATGTATATTAAAAGAAGTTTGGTAACCGTTCTAAACAGCGTTTAAAAAAAATCAAGGGAAGATTTTAATAAGCCACAAAACCTAATTACAAATAGGTTTCTTAAACATCTTCAGGGCAAACGTTTTCAATTGCGATTATACGTGGCGATGTTCCAGGTATATTCTGACAAATAATATACAGTTGTGAAGTCAAGACGCAGACTGTATGTGCATTAGGGTAGTTCAAATTTCAAAAATGTTCGAAAATTCCAACTCCCATATGTCTATTAGCATCATTTTGATAATATAGGAGTCCTGGCAAAATTTCAGGCGATTCGATGGCCATTTACCGGTGGCGCGAAGTCAATTTATGTTTATATGAAAAATGTGTATGGGAAAAACGTAAAATTTATCAACCTCCCTTTTTGGAATCTATATAAATGAGACCCCCGGATAACACGTTAAGTGGATTGAACGGTTCTATTGATAGTGTGAATATGGGATAAATGGCTAAAATGGTGTAATTAGCCTCAACGTAGCAGTGGAAATATCAATCAAAATTTATGCGTTACCCACTGGTTGAGCTCAAATAGATACCAAAAATGGAGGTTGGGGATGTTTATTTGAATTCTTCACGATTTATGAGTTGTAGGGAGATTTGAATAAATTTTAAGTTTTTCCCCTTGCAAATTTCCATATAAAACATAAATTGACTTCTCATCTAAAATATTCATCGAATTGCCTGAAAATTTTCCAGGACTCCTATATTATCAAAATGATGCTAATAGAGATATGGGAGTTGGAATTTTCGAACATTTTTGAAATTTGAACTGCACTAATCTGCATCGGTAACCGATTCAGATTAAGTCAGTTTTTAAGGCATCAGCAATATGGACATCGAATCTATTATTTACACACTGTCACATACATGAACCTCCACTTAACAGCGCTTATATTCAAAAAGAGCAAGAAATATGAAGAATAATAATCGAAAAGCAATTATTATCTCCGATTAGCGGAGATAATGAATTCTAGAGAATAAATTGGATGGATCTTACTTGAATAGATGGATTGTTGCTGAATATGCCCTGGACTACATCCGAAATTGAAGCAGTGCGGTAATGGGGAACATCGGGTCCTCTAGTTTGAAATGGTTCCGATAAGAGGGCTGTTCGTTTCATCAGATGTTCATTCGCATTTCAAACGCAGAAATCCGCCGCATGACTGTTCGTCTCTTCATTTTCTGTAGGAATCGTTGGCAGTATCCTCCACACGGGAAAAAATCTGGAGCTAAAAAGTGACAAAATGAGTCATGATTTCGAGAAAAATGAGTGTTTTTATGTTATGAAAATACACCATGAAAAAAGGTCATGAAATCATGACTCTTTCTGTTGTAACGCAATCCTGGCGTTACGTTTTCGATATTTGATGACGAAAAGTGACAAACTGAGTCCAATGAACCATGCACTCCGGAACCATGGCCAAAGTTATGAAAACAGAATCATAATTCATGAATCTGGCATCTGTCATTTATGGTGCCGATTAATTTGACGAAAAGTTGCCATCTAGGTCATGATATCATTACTCATGCACACCGGAACCATGAACTAAGGTCATGAAAGTAGACAAATAATTGATGAATCTTGTATCTGTCATTTATGATTCCATGGCTTCAATTCAAATCTTTAAATCTCAGAATAAAAATCCCTAACTGTCCAGTCAATTTTTTCCACTCGAAGAGGCATAATACATAGGGGAACTGCTCCTGGATTTCATCTCATAGCTGCGATGTTCATCCCGTCAAAAGCAATGGAAAGCTATTTGATTTGTTTTTATATTTTGTGATTTTTTTTCAGCATTGAACACGCATGTTGACAAAAAGAAGTGACGAAATTGGTGTCGTATTTCTTTGTTTCGCGATGAAAGGAATATATGTTCAGTGAGATGGAGATCGGAACAGTTTCCCTATTTATTAGAATATTTTTTGTGGCAACCTCAGTTGAAATCATGTGTATCTGACTAAAATATCTTTCGGCAGCTAAGGGAGAGCAGGGTAGTTCATAATTTTTTACTAGTTTATTTTTTTATATACTCACAATGATTCATTTGTTACCATACGTTGTACATAATTTTTAGAATAATGGTTACTCTGATCCTATGATCTGTTCTGCGATAATGTTCAGGGCTTGGGAACAGGTGATATATGCTTTTTTGAAGTAACAGTACGCCGTCTGAGCGCCCAGCATTTTCTGTAAACTATTCAGTTCTAGTAATGATCGCAAATAGCTCGCCCTCAACAGCTGGATCATAGTGTGGTTTTGAACACGTACAGTGACTCCTTCAGCCAACAGGACTCGCATAGGAACGACCCCATCCGGAGGCCATTGTCAGCCTGTTGGAGAAAGGCAGCCGTGAACTGTCGGCTGTCCCTTAAGATGAACGCAATTCATTCAACATGCGGCACCTCACCGTGAGCACCGAGAAAGTCCTCCAGGCGTGCCTCCTTCAGTGCCGGAATGTGCTGGTGTATCGACATGATTTGGTGCGCAGCTTTGTGACGACGGGCCCCAAGGCCGTCATCAGAGTTTGAACACATTTGAAAATGATCTGCTTGAGGGAGGCCTGCTGGATCACCATTTGGAAGGTATTGAGAAAAAATAATCACACTTTCTATTTGGTGTTGACCTTAATTAAAAATAAAAAAAAAACACCTTGATATAAAATAATACAAAAAAGCACTTTCTATTCACGTAAAGGAAGACAATTTGGTTATTCAAACGAAAAATTAAAACATTTTAACCCCTATCCGATACGGATTCGATCGCGGCGGAAAAAAATTGTTTTGCGAAACTGAACTGCCTGGCGACGGCGGATTGCCAGCACTAAGGGTATGCGATAACATACTTTTTCCTAACGAAACGAAACGAAATTTAAAATATCTATGTTGATTCGGATCGAAACGAAACGAAATATAGATTTTCTTTCGAGACTTCGAAACGATACGAAATCAAGGTTCATTTAATTCGAAATTTTTCGAAACGAAACGAAATTTTAATTTTTTTCCATGAATTTTTGTTAAATTGGTTTTACATTATGTACACGCATTTCTAATTTCACTTTTTTGAAGTCAAATAACTGTTTTGCGACCAATAATGTTATAATAACAGAAGAGGCAGTCTGACAATAAGGCAATACCCCAGAATTTGTGCCGATATCAAAGGAATTCATAGTGGAGCGTGTGCTCCCGAATATGATCAATTGTATATCAGTTTTATATCAGCAAGTATAAAAAAATAAAGCTATGTCCATTTAGAGATCCGGAATAATAAAACATCTGTATCTAGGTAACGTATTGATATACAACTAAGTTTAATACATCAAAACAAAGATAATTTACTGTACTTTAAGGAAAAAATATAAATGCAAATCATTTCTAGTTTTCTAGCGACAATTCGCACTTTCTTCTTTATTCCTCTCATCAAACGCTTTGCACACCTCCGGAACAACTTCCTTGGCACATTCGTTTCACATTTTGGTCATCTGAGTCGTGTTCCGAGCTTTTCCTAAGCTTCCGCTTCATTATTGCCCAAAATGTCTCGATGGGCCGGAACTGCAAACCAGTTGGATGGATTATGTTTTAATATTTGAAACCTACATTATTATCGCGGTACAACTGGATGACTTCCCGGCTGTAGTGGCAACTCGCCAAATCTGGCCAAAACTTCACGGGACCTTCATGGGCTTTCATGAAACTTAGCCTTGTACAGCTTAGAGTCCATCGTCTTATTCGTCAAGAACACTTTGGTCTTTGCTCTGCAGCTGAATATCCCTCGCCAAATCATCAGTTTCTTGGCAAATTTGTCTATAAAAGCAAACTTAATCTCGCAGGAATAACTCCTTGTGCCGTCGACATGCAGAATTTTTGGCCAGGAAGCTGTCCTAAATCCATTTTGACGTAGGATCCACCTTGGATGAGCAGGACAACGGGGGAGTGCAGAATTTTTTCTCTCCTCGCAGCTTCCATCTGGAACAATTTATGACTCCCTGCACGAAACACCATGAAATGTAACAGAAAGTGGGCGCCTAGGTAGACATATTTCTGTAAAATAATTCTTGTAGCGGTCACTCTCCGTGTCGCTGCAATACAATAAATGATTCCGGATTCTAACTGGACAGTGCTTTATAGAAATTGTGGGATTTTTTATATACGGATTCAAACATCGTTTAAAACCTTAGTTCACTTAAGAATAATGTAATTATGCTGAAGCATACTTCATTTTGTCTTGTCAGCGTGATTTTATCCAGCTTTCCACGCTCACCATAATGGCGGTTGCTATAAAAAATTGACATTAACTGCTTCCCGACACTGAACTGGAATTGTCATCAAAGCAAACATAGATGTTTTCTGTTACCAATAACAGCCAATGTGTTGTTTGTTTTCTATCAACAAGGAAACTCATATGGGAATTCAAAAAAATAATAATTATTTTAAACTATTTCTAATTTCTGTTTTCTTTCAGATATTTGAGGGTCATTTTAATTTTGCGATGTCTACACGTGTATGTCTAAACAATAGACTTTAAAATTTGCACCATATATTAAATATTTAGAGTTGAACCTTATTCTGTCGTGAAATCATTGCGAAAGTGTCACAAAGTCAGTGAAATTTCACCCTTAAGATATGCGCTTTGAACTCGAAATTTCGGTAATAAATTGTTTACTTGCTAGAGACAAGGGCTAAGAATAGGATACAATGCATTGAGGTGATCGGTACATAGGTATAATGGAACGGATTTTCTAGATGAGCTTGACGAGGTCTTCGAATAGTTGCAATTACCGGTACTCAGGAAATTGTTGAACCCGAGCAATATCCGGGGAGTACCGTAGATCAAAAGCTAACGACTTCTTCTCTCCATTGGCTGTCGTCGGCTTAGTAATTTCTTCTCCTTTCTAAAGGCTTCTTTTTGTCACATTTTGTACAGGATTGTTTTGATGTGCCATCATGAGAGACGATTATGAATGAGATTAAAAGTTAAAATTGGTTAAAAGTTAATAGTTAATAGAAGCGCTCCTACAGAGCAGTGTAGTTTTTATTTTTTTTCAATGTGAACGGTACCAGTCTTTTGAGTATGCCATTTAAATCTAAACAGAATTTTTGGCTAATATGGTTTCTGGCTTTGTTTCTGGTAAAAAAAAGCCCCATCTGTACCTAAAAAAATACGCCAGGTTACAATGCAGACCATATTGAAGGTGGCATAGTTTAATCCTAGTCCGTTTTCTTGATTTAACTGCAAGCCAAAACATACATACTACTTATATGACATACGAATGCAAAGTCAACATAATTAATGGGTGATTAAGTGATAGATTAAGCTATTACATATAAGATATATGAATAACCTTTTTATTATTAACTTTAATTAATAATTCCTCAATTTATGTTGTCTTGATAGCTTGCATAGTTTTTTTGTTTCCGAAATGACCATGCACATGTCTCAATCCATCGGCATAAGCCTTATTGGCGGCGAGGGTTTGATAATTGCAACTTGACTCGAAAAGTATCAATTAAAATAGCACCACAAAACCTGAAATAAAAATTTTAATAGAAAAGATGCATTCAAATCAAGAGGAAAGAGAAAATAGATAAAAAGTGTTTCAGAACTTGCGTGTATTTCCTTGTTGTTGAAAAAATAACAAACTCCAGGTTGTCGTTGACGACGAACAACTTCTGCATGCTGAGACGAAAATTTCAGTTCAGTGTCGGGAAGCAGCTAACGTCAAACTTTTTATGGCATCCGCCATTATGGCCAGCGTGGAAAGCTGGATAGTACTGAGCTAAGTCAAAATTAGAAAATGAATGCTTAGAAAAATCATGTGCACCTTTCTAAAATGCACAAAGATATGTATTTCGGATAGAAACTGAGCTATTGTCTTGTCAATCATAAGTAAAGAACTTAGGGGAAGAGGCCCCAAAACGCCCCTCTGAGGCAAAACGCATTTTGGGTATTCCCTCATATTTACCGTATTTGGCATGACTGTAACGAAACTAGACCTAAAATTATATAGGTTAGGCGAAAAAAATAGGAAGGCTGGAAACGCCGAAGGCAAAACGCCCTAGCGCAACTAACCTACAATGTACTACGCGTCTCCACGCACTGTCCATACCAGAATGCTGATTCGACGACGCGTTGTGCGTTGTTCCCTAATAGCTGCCAGCTAGAAGGCGTTTTGCCTCATGAGTTTCCCGCCAGCGAAATATCACCACTTTTTTTAAATGTGAATATTATCAATTTGATTGAGATTTTCTACAATTTTTAGATGGCATCAGTTAGCTATATTGTTTAACTGTGAATGAGGTAAAAATACCCATGAAAATTGATACAGCTAAGACATTAAAGGAGCTCAGGTAGGGCATATTACTCCTCCTTCCCCTACTTGCTTCGCAGTTTCCAATTTATGGCCAATAACGATAACGTCCTTACAGCCAATTTAGGATTACGAGAAGAAAATTAGTTTAACACTCATTGTTATAAAAAAACGAAAAATGCTCTGCATCTCCGTGTGCGCTACGGGGAAGGAATCGTTGGATAGTAGAGAAGGTAATTCATGTATGCCCCTTGGTAAGCGACTAAATATTTATTGTAAACGAAGATATTTTGAAAAAAAGAAGACGAAAACTGTGTTTCAAATCAATCCAACGCAAGATCAATGTGCTTCGTTTAATAAGCTTCTACAATATGATAGATTCCACATTAAATAATTGTGTGCTCTTCGATACAGACATTAGTTTTATCACTTCACGTTCTCCCACACTAGCTGGCGTGATCAACATCAACAAGGTCGATTGTACACTGGTTAAACAATGCGATTCCGCATTCATATTACAATATAGTAAAAAATATCACAAAATACAAATTTGAATCTTTGAAACGCTGAAGATGTTTAATAGACGAAAACTATATACCTATATACGTCGACAAACTAAGAATGGGGTTATGTAATAAGCGTTAATAGAAAAAATTGTATAACTTAAGTTTTGAAAACAACTTTACGATTTTGTTCAGCGGCGCAGCCAAAATTTTTAATAATATAAAGTATGGTTTAAGTTTAAATTTGTTTCGAAATTCCGCGAAATTCCGTTAAATTTCGTTAGAAGCTATTTTTTTCTAGCGAAATTTTTGTAAATTTACGAAACGAAACGAAATCAAGAAATTATATTTCGCCATGCTCAAATTCCGCGAAATTCCGCGGAATTTCGTTTCGAATCACCAGAAACGAAAATTTTCGAAATACCGCATATGCTTAGCCAGCACACAAACTTTACACTTTTCAAAATAAACTTTTCTCTTCCCAGCTGCGTCGTCGACACTCAACTGCATTCCAAAACCCCCGACAAAGAACTTGACAGATATGAAAAAACCCAGATTAATCCACCTAGCGGTGATGGTGCCTTTCTCGACCTTCGTAAAATGTGTGTGCTTGAAAAAAGATGAGCTAGTGGCTAGGAGTAAAAAAGACAATTTTCTTTGTCCGTTCTATGAAAATCAGATTATTTATGGCAAAGATATTGTAGATCCAGTTGAAAACCGAAAATCATATTTTGTCCCATTTCCGGATGTCGCAACTGCATCGCGAGTGGTGCCCGACTATGGCACAGTTGCGCACTACTCGCGATGCAGTTGCAACATCCGGAAATGCGATTTCGCGGGACCTCGGTTCGGTTTTCAGCTTGATCTACAATATGCTAATAAGAATTTCGACAATTTTTTTCCTTTTCTAATCTTTTTGACGTACATACCCATGTTTTATTTTACCCAGTCATATATTTTAAGGATATCACTTTTGGATGTTAGTTGAACTGAAGCTCCGACTACACAAAAGAAAACGAAAATGTCATTCCCATCACGCGAGCGGAGGGCAAATATTTGTTATGATATAAATCTCATGACCGTCTTTCTGCCAAACTCCCGTATGAAGTGGGAGAGACAGAGACATCATCTCAGTTCGTCGAGCTGAATCGATTGGTATATAACACTATGGGTCTCCAGGCCTTCTGTAAAAGTTTGGTTTTGAGCGAACATACAGCCTTTTCGTATAAAAGGCTAAAATGGTGTTTCGGCCTTAACTTCCGATCCCATAGTCCGATCTAGCCAATTTTCAATAGGAAACAATGGGACAGGATTCTGCATCGAATGCAACTTGTTGCGTGTGAATCGATCAAGGTTAGGTGTCCGAAAATAGGTGACATTTTTGTGATTTTTATGAAAAAGGTATTTTGGTCATAACTTCCGATCCCATAGTCCGACCTGTCCAAGTTTCGATAGGAAATAATGGGAAAGGATTTTGCGTCGAATGCAATTTGTTGCAGAGCAAATCAGTTGAGAATAAGTGCCTGAAAATGAGTGACATTTCTTACGCAATATTTTCGTATGAATTTGTATTTTGGCCATAACTCTCGATCCCATAGTCCGATCTGGCCAATTTCAAATAGGAAACAATGAGACAGGATTCTGCGTCGAATGCAACTTGTTGCGAGCAAATCAGTTGAGGATAAGTGCCCGAAAAATGAGTGACATTTTTACACGATTTTTCGTGTGATTTTGTGTTTTGGCCATAACTTTTGATTCCATAGTCCGATCTGGCCAATTTCAAATAGGAATTAATGGGACAGGATTCTGCGTCGAATGCAACTTGTTGCGAGCAAATCGGTTGAGGATAAGTGCCCGAAAAATGAGTGACATTTTTTACGCGATTTTTTCGTATGATTTTGTATTTTGGCCATAACTCTCGATCCCATAGTCCGATCTGGCCAATTTCAAATAGAAAATAATGGGACAAGATTCTGCGTCGAATGCAACTTGTTGCGAGCAAATCGGTTGAGGATAAGTGCCCGAAAAATGAGTGACATTTTTTACGCGATTTTTTCGTATGAATTTTTTATTTTGGCTATAACTCTCGATCTCATAGTCCGATCTGGCCAATTTCAAATATGACACAATGGGACAGGATTCTGCGTCGAATGCAACTTGTTGCGAGTAAATCGGTTAAGGATAAGTGTCCGAAAATGAGTGACATTTTTACGCGATTTTTCGTATGATTTTTTATTTTGGCCATAACTTTCGATCCCATAGTCCGATCTGGCCAATTTCAAATAGGAGTCAATGGGACAGGATTCTGCGTCGAATGCAACTTGTTGCGAGCAAATCGGTTGAGGATAAGTGTCCGAAAAATGAGTGACATTTTTTACGCGATTTTTCAAATGAATTTGTATTTTGGCCATAACTCTCGATCCCATAGTTCGATCTGGCCAATTTCAAATAGGAAACAATGGATAGGATTCTGCGTCGAATGCAACTTGTTGCGAGCAAATCAGTTGAGGATAAGTGCTCGAAAAATGAGTGACATTTTTTTGGTCGTCTGCACACATACACACACACATACACACACACACACACACACACACACACACACACACACACACACACAGACATCACCTCGATTCGTCGAACTGAGTCGATTGGTATATAACACTATGGGTCTCCGGGCCTTCTATAAAAAGTTTGTTTTTGGAGCGATCATATAGCCTTTACCGTATACTTAGTATACGAGAAAGGCAAAAACCCAGATTAATCCACCTAGCGGTGATGGTGCCTTTCTCGTTCGTTCAAAAGGTTTGGAAAAATCTCAAATAACACCAATATGTGGATTGGTCTTATTTTTCATATTTTTTTATATGCATAAAAAAATTCTCGCCAAACGCAATTTGTTGCAAACAAATCGGATGAGCATAAGAGCAAAAAATGGCATTTTATTTTTTAGTTTTAAAATTAGTATTTTCGCCATAACTTTTGACCCAATTGTACGATCCGGCCAAGTTTCTATAGGAAACAATGGGACAAGATTCTGCGTCGAATGCAATCTGTTGCGAGCGACCTGAGAAGCTACCCATATTGCACATCAATCACAGTTACTTATATATGACCGGATTCAGTCACTATCCAGCTTTCACGTCGCCATAATGGCGGATGCTATAAGCAGTTTGACATTAACTGCTTCCAGACACTGAACTGAAATCATCGTCTAAGCATGCGTTGATGCTCTTCGTCGCCAACGACAGCCCAACATTTGTTATTT
Organism: Armigeres subalbatus; assembly: GCF_024139115.2. Classification (NCBI taxonomy): domain Eukaryota; kingdom Metazoa; phylum Arthropoda; class Insecta; order Diptera; family Culicidae; genus Armigeres; species Armigeres subalbatus. The sequence goes on from NW_026942226.1 coordinate 10,481, forward strand.
TTTCGACAACAATTTACTCGAGTATCCAACTTCATCATTTTTACATTTATCATATGAGTACATTTTAATTTTTAATTCTTTCTTTCAGTAATCTTAGTTTAGACTTGGCAGCAATAGCAGTTAGAGGTTATTCTTAAAATTATTTACGGATTCTCTTGCCCGTCAAGCTCGCCTTTAAGTGGTGGTCAGAAAAAGTTTTCTACATCCGTTCTCACTATATCGCACAATAGCGCACCATTGAAGCAAAGAACCTAAATTATATTTACGGGAGAATGATTTTGTTGCTTTGCTTTAAGTCTTCTTTCGACCCCGGGAGAAGGAGAATTACCTAAGCCCCAAGCGTAAAAGGCAGTCTCCAACAGCTGGCGATCTTCGGTGGTTTGATTTTGTGGACATCGAATCACTGAAAATTTGAAGAGCTCTCCATCTTCGAAAACGTATCAGCCTTGTCGCTACACCGGCTCACAAACATCATGAACACTTCCGGCATAAATAGCAGCTACAAAGCAGTATACGACATATGTTGCATATATGTAACATTGTGTCCATGCGGCTTTAGACCGGCTTTTGCGACCCTAGACCAGGGGCTTCGACAATAACTGCCTCCGCATGCTGTATCGATGGAAAGGGGGGCATTCTCAGAATTATATTAGGGCTTTATCCGACAAGTACGACATTTTTCGGGATAAGACCTCCTCCAAGTTGTCGTGCTTGCTTATTAATTCAGGGCAAAACATATTTCCCTCCACTCCGTCAATCAATTCTATACTAAGCAGTACTGGATAATATTCTTATACCTAATAAACTGGACGACAACGGTGTTTGTTATTAAGCTCCATTCCTATTATTGTTTGTAGAAGCGGAGAATATTGGGGTGGCAGAAACTCACCAGCTACGGAAACTGAAAAACGACAAGACGAGAAGACCGACAACATACGTCTACAGGACAGTGGGTGTTCTGCTGGGAAGACGAGCGGTCGTAATGACTCACGACGCGAGAAGTTTTTAGACAAATCTGAGCGGCGTAGAGTGAAATGTGTTTTGCCCTAAATTAAGTCCGGGTTCAAAATTGGGGCAAGTCTTATCCCGGAAGACGTCGTACTTTTCGGATGAAGCCCTAGCACAATTCCTCGCTGACATACAGCATGCTGAAACAGGAAATATCTAAACCCCGGGTCTGCTGCGGCGTTTCCTGCGATACCAATCAACTACACGCAACAGCCGGTCTAAAGCCGCATACGAACATACGAACTTCTATTTATGAAAATAGTGTTCATGATGTTTATATGCCGGTGTTGCAGCGAGGCTAATACGTTTCCGAAGATGGAGAGCTCTTCAAGTTTTCAGCGATTCGATGTTGACAAAATTAAACCGCCAAAGGTCGCCAGCTGTTCGAGAATGACTTTCGCGCCCACCCCGAAAGCTGCCGCTGGCTTAAAACCACCAGTTTGGGGCTTAGATAGTTCTCCTTTGGGTCTAAGTAGATCTCCAGGGTCGAAAGCAGTTTCAAAGCAAAGCAACAAAAACATGCTTCCGTAAATATAATGTTGGTTCTTTACTTCAATGCGATAGTGAGAACGAATACAGAAAACTTTTTCTGACCATCAGGCGGGTTTAACGGGCAAGGGAAAAAGTATTTTTAAGAATAACCTAGAACTAAGATTTCTGAAATAAAGAACTAAAAATTAAAATATACTCATATGATAAATGTAAAAATGTTAAAGTGGGATACTCGTGTAGATTGTTGTTGAAAAAATAACAAATGTTGGGTTGTCGTTGGCGACGAACAGCATTAACGCATGCTTAGTAGACTGGCCCAGGAAACAAAAAGTTGACTAATTCCACGGGGCACCCCCCAGGATTGTGTCTTTGGGTGAGAAAATCAATCTCTGAAAATTTCAGCTCAATCGCTTGTTGCATAAGCTGGCGCATTTGATTTGAAGTTTGTATGGGGATTTCAGCCAAAATGTATAGGAAAATACACCTCCGTCACTCATTCGATCTGGAAATTGGTTCTGATTGCTCGATTGACCTCAGAATTGCAAAAACGGCAGTTGGTATACTACAGAACAATTTCACAGAACATTGTATGATGATTAAATGAACTTTTATATAGGTTTCGGCTGATGCGATTCGATCAAAAAATCCAAAAATACACAAATCAGCTCCTAATAAATCAGCCGAAACATATATAAATGTTAATTTAATCATCATGCAATGTTCTGTGAAATTGCTATGTAGCATACCAACTGCCGTTTTTGCAATTCTGAGGTCAATCGAGCAATCAGAATCAATTTCCAGATCGAATGAATGACGGAGGTGTATTTTCCTATACATTTTGGCTGAAATCCCCATACAAACTTCATATCAAATGCGCCAGCTTATGCAACAAGCGATTGAGCTGAAATTTTCAGGGATTGATTTTCTCACCCAAAGACACAATCCTGAAGGGTGCCCCGTGGAATTCGACAACATTTTTTTCTCCCCATACTAATCTGGGCCAGTCTAATGCTTAGACGATAATTTCAGTTCAGTGTCGGGAAGCAGTTAATGTCAAACTTTTTATAGCATCCGCCATTATGGCGAGTGTGGAAAGCTGGATATGGTTACTGCAACCAGATTTGTTGAATTTGTGTTGCTTGGGGGGGAATAGATGAAGTCTAAGTGCTAAAAAAATGAGCTAGACTTTTTTGAACTCTTTTCACAATAAATAGTAATTTGACCATAACATCTAAGCCCATAGTCCGATCTGGCCAATTTTCAATAAGAAAATATGAGACATTCTGCGTCGAATGCAATTTAATGCGAGCAAATCGGTTGAGGATAAGTGCCCGAAAAATGAGTGACATTTTCACGCGATTTTTCTGTATGAATTTGTATTTTGGCCATAACTTTCGATCCCATAGTTCGAATCTGGCCAATTTCAAATGAAACAATGGGACAGGACTCTGCGTCGAATGCAAATTGTTGCGAGCAAATCGGTTGAATATAAGTGTCCGAAAAATGAGTGACATTTTTTACGCGATTTTTTCATATGAATTTGTATTTTGGCCATTACTTTTGATCCCATAGTTTGATCTGGCCAATTTCAAATAGGAAATAATGAGACAGGATTCTGCATCGAATGCAACTTGTTGCGAGCAAATCGGTTGAGGATAAGTGCCCGAAAAATGAGTGACATTTTTTACGCGATTTTTTTGTATGAATTTGTATTTTGGCCATAACTTTCGATCCCAAAGTTCGATCTGGCCAATTTCAAATAGGAAACAATGGGACAGGATTCTGCGTCGAATGCAACTTGTTGCGAGCAAATCGGTTGAGGATAAGTGCCCGAAAAATGAGTGACATTTTGTTGAGTAGTTTTGCGCACACACACACTGACACACACACACACACACACACACACACACACACACACACACACACACACACACACACACACACACACAGGCATCACCTCAATTCGTCGAGTCGATTGGTATATAACACTATGGGTCTCCGGGCCTTCTATAAAAAGTTTGTTTTTGGAGCGATCATATAACCTTTACCGTATACTTTGTATACGAGAAAGGCAAAATGGTATAATTTTCGATCCCATAGTCCGATATAGGATAGTCCGATCCCATAGTCAATAGGAAACAACGGGACAGAATTCTATGTCGAATGCAACTTGTTGTGAGCAAATCGATTGAGGATAAGTGCCCGAAAAATGAGTGACATTTTTTACGCGATTTTTTCGTATGAATTTGTATTTTGGCCATAACTTCTGATCCCATAGTTCGATCTGACCAATTTCAAATAGGAAACAATGGGACAGGATTCTGCGTCGAATGCAACTTGTTGCAAGCAAATCGGTTGAGGATAAGGGCCCGAAAAATGAGTGACATTTTTTACGCGATTTTTTCGTATGAATTTGTATTTTGGCCATAACTTCTGATCCTATAGTTCGATCTGGCCAATTTCAAATAGGAAACAATGAGACAGGATTCTGCGTCGAATGCAACTTGTTGCGAGCAAATCGGTTGAGATTAAGTTCCCGAAAAATGAGTGACATTTTTTACGCGATTTTTTCGTATGAATTTGTATTTTGGCCATAACTTCTGATCCCATAGTCCGATCTGACCAATTTCAAATAGGAAACAATGGGACAGGATTCTGCGTCGAATGCAACTTGTTGCAAGCAAATCGGTTGAGGATAAGTGCCCGAAAAATGAGTGACATTTTTTACGCGATTTTTTCGTATGAATTTGTATTTTGGCCATAACTTCTGATCCTATAGTTCGATCTGGCCAATTTCAAATAGGAAACAATGAGACAAGATTCTGCGTCGAATGCAACTTGTTGCGAGCAAATCGGTTGAGATTAAGTTCCCGAAAAATGAGTGACATTTTCTACGCGATTTTTTCGTATGAATTTGTATTTTGGCCATAACTTCTGATCCCATAGTTCGATCTGACCAATTTCAAATAGGAAACAATGGGACAGGATTCTGCGTCGAATGCAACTTGTTGCAAGCAAATCGGTTGAGGATAAGTTCCCGAAAAATGAGTGACATTTTTTACGCGTTTTTTTCGTATGAATTTGTATTTTGGCCATAACTTCTAATCCCATAGTTAGATCTGACCAATTTCAAATAGGAAACAATGGGACAGGATTCTGCGTCGAATGCAACTTGTTGCAAGCAAATCGGTTGAGGATAAGTGCCCGAAAAATGAGTGACATTTTTTACGCGATTTTTTCGTATGAATTTGTATTTTGGCCCTAACTTCTGATCCCATAGTTCGATCTGACCAATATCAAATAGGAAACAATGGGACAGGATTCTGCGTCGAATGCAACTTGTTGCAAGCAAATCGGTTGAGGATAAGTGCCCGAAAAATGAGTGACATTTTTTACGCGATTTTTTCGTATGAATTTGTATTTTGGCCATAACTTCTGATCCCATAGTCCGATCTGACCAATTTCAAATAGTAAACAATGGGACAGGATTCTGCGTCGAATGCAACTTGTTGCAAGCAAATCGGTTGAGGATAAGTGCCCGAAAAATGAGTGACATTTTTTACGCGATTTTTTCGTATGAATTTGTATTTTGGCCATAACTTCTGATTCTATAGTTCGATCTGGCCAATTTCAAATAGGAAACAATGAGACAAGATTCTGCGTCGAATGCAACTTGTTGCGAGCAAATCGGTTGAGATTAAGTTCCCGAAAAATGAATGACATTTTCTACGCGATTTTTTCGTATGAATTTGTATTTTGGCCATAACTTCTGATCCCAAAGTTCGATCTGACCAATTTCAAATAGGAAACAATGGGACAGGATTCTGCGTCGAATGCAACTTGTTGCAAGCAAATCGGTTGAGGATAAGTTCCCGAAAAATGAGTGACATTTTTTACGCGTTTTTTTCGTATGAATTTGTATTTTGGCCATAACTTCTAATCCCATAGTTAGATCTGACCAATTTCAAATAGGAAACAATGGGACAGGATTCTGCGTCGAATGCAACTTGTTGCAAGCAAATCGGTTGAGGATAAGTGCCCGAAAAATGAGTGACATTTTTTACGCGATTTTTTCGTATGAATTTGTATTTTGGCCATAACTTCTGATCCCATAGTCCGATCTGACCAATTTCAAATAGGAAACAATGGGACAGGATTCTGCGTCGAATGCAACTTGTTGCAAACAAATCGGTTGGGGATAAGTGCCCGAAAAATGAGTGACATTTTACGCGATTTTTCGTATGAAGTTGTATTTTGGCCATAACTTGTTATCCTATAGTTCGATCTGGCCAATTTCAAATAGGAACCAATGAGTCAAGATTCTGCGTCGTATGCAACTGTTTGCGAGCAAATCGGTTGAGATTAAGTTCCCGAAAATGAGTGACATTTTCTACGCGATTTTTTTCGTATGAACTTGTATTTTGGCCCTAATTTTCGATTCCATAGTTCGATCTAACCAGTTTCAAATAGGAAACAATGGGACAGGATTCTGCGTCGAATGCAACTTGTTGCAAGCAAATCAGTTGAGGATAAATGCCCGAAAAATGAGTGACATTTTTTACGCGATTTTTTCGTATGAATTTGTATTTTGGCCATAACTTCTGGATCCCATAGTCCAATCTGACCAATTTCAAATAGGAAACAATGGGACAGGATTCTGCGTCGAATGCAACTTGTTGCGAAACAAATCGGTTGAGGATAAGTGCCCGAAAAATAAGTGACATTTTTTGAGTAGTTTTGCGCACACACACACACACATACACACATACACACACACACACACACACACACACACACACACACACACACACACTCACACACACACACACAGACATCACCTCGATTCGTCGAACTGAGTCGATTGGTATATAACACTATGGGTCTCCGGGCCTTCTATAAAAAGTTTGTTTTTGGAGCGATCATATAGCCTTTACCGTATACTTAGTATACGAGAAAGGCAAAAAAGTTTGCGTTACGCAGATTTCGGAATTTTTGACATATTTTCATGATTCTGAGTCATGTTTTCATGACTCTGAGTCATGTTTTTAAGACTCAGCATCGTTTTTCATGACTCACCGTCATGATTTCATGACTCAAAGTCATGAAAACATGGCTCCGAGACATGATATTTTATTTATGAAAATGCGAATAGCATTTTGATAACGCCTCTGGCAATCACTAGCTTAGTTCAAGTAAAAATGCTGTAAGTTTTGGTCATGATATCATGAATTTTAGTCATGATATCAAGAAGTAACAAGTTTTATGAAATCATGACTCTTTAGTCATGGATCTGGCAACGGATTTTTACCCGTGCAATTTCCTGAAATCTGGTTTGCCCAAAGATTCGCGGAATGGGAAGCTTCTGAGCCAATGATCTCTTCCTTCATACGGCGGCGTACTCCTATGGTTATAGTTTTTCTTGGATCTCCAGATTTTCGAAAACTTTTTTACTTTTTGCACTTATTTTATTTTTCGATGACAGGAGAAACTTTTGTGCCTGTATTTTACCATGGCTTGCTATTCTCTCAAATATGTGTGGATTTTTAGTAGTGTACGAAAACATGAAATGGGCCAAGATTAACAGTGTGAGGAAGAAAAACAAATACACTTGCGACTGTGTGGAACATGTGTTTGGTCACTCATTTCGCTGTATGCTTTAGACTGGCGCAACCAATGTTCATCACTTACATAAACATACGAGCATATGGAGACGCATGGTGTATTGTTCCTTAAACTCCTTATGATTGAACTTTTTGTGCGAAAACTAGGGTAAATGATGTATCTTGGACAAGCGCAGGACATTCATTAGAAAATATATCGAGATTGAATAGTATAAAACAATTGAAAAACACTAGGTTCATCCAAATACATAACCTATGATTAGTCTTGTGTCTCCATTGCCCAATTTTTGAGTAAATTACGTTTACTAGGTGTAAACTGTGATATACTGCGAACTGAAATATTTTCTTTTTGGACATCAAATATATGATTTCGACATGGAAAATGCATATATTTAGGACAGAGTAATTTTCTCCTAATTTAAAAATGGCCACCTACAGATCTCAATGGTATGACCTACCTACACGTATCCACATTCATTTAAATGCATTTATTTGCTTAACTGACATAGATTAAACCAGAAATTAACATTGTTTCGCAATCTTATCGATATCATTGGAAACAGCCTGAAAGTTGGCAATTAATGGTTCATCCATGTACTGTACTTGGGGTGACCAATAAATGTCTGATGCATAAAAACATAACTTCATTTTGGTCACTCCTTTTCATCCGTCTCAAGTTCATGTTAAGCGATTGGAATTTGTTAGTATCTCAATTACAATTAAACTTTGGCCGCAGGACCTCAAGATTGCCGTTTGAACCAATTTAAACGTGTTTCAGGTGCATGTTACGAAGAGTCCTGTAATGCATGTTCTCCTGCATACTGGCGTCCAGCAGGCACTTTGGTAGAAAGCTTTACATTTTACATAATTTTAAAGATAAATAATAGTTGATTTATGAATTCTCATCAGGAGCCGCTAGAGTTGAGGTAAAAGTATGCAATGATCATACTTTCGATAAAAATTTGCCTACACATTATCTAAAATTGATCGAAGAAGCTCAGGCTTGTCCAAAATATGTACATGTCCAAAATATATCATTTACC
>NW_026942227.1:0-5534 GCF_024139115.2 Armigeres subalbatus
TTAGACAGATAATATGGGTTCCAAATCTGGTGGACATCGACAAATGGGTTCAGAAGTCATGCTGAATTCATCGATAACTGAACAATACCCCTCTCCCACATCCTCCCCTTTTTAAAATGACTTACTCATATCCACTAAAATCGCTTCCTTAGGACAGAAAATATTTGATACAAATTTGGTTCAAATCGGTCATGAGGCTCAATATTTACATTGAGTTGATCGATTGCTAATCAATACCTCTCCCCTCATACCCTCTCTCTTTTGTAAAGATCATCCCTAACCCCATATCGTCGTCTCCTTATGATAATGAACTTGTGTTCCGAATTTGTTTGAAATAGGCCAAGAGGTTCAGAAGTTACACTGAGTTGCTCAATAAGTAAGCAATACTCCTCCTACCAACACCCTCTCTCTTTTCCAAAGAGCATCACTAACCCTCCTATCGTCGTCTCCTAAAAATAAAGAACTTGTGTTCCAAATTCGGTTGAAATCGGCCAAGGGGATCAGAATTTACACTGAGGTGATCGATAACTAAGCAATACACCTCCCCCCACACCCTCCCCCTTTTCCAAAGAGCATGCTTACCACATATCGTTCCCTCCTTAAGATAAAGAATGTGTGTTCCAAATTTGGTTGAAATCGACCTAGGGGTTCAGAAGTTACACTGAGTTGATCGATAACTAAGCAGTACCCCTCCCCCCACACCCTCCCCCTTTTCCAAAGAGCATGATCTACACTCCTTTCGCCCCCTCCTCAACATAAAGAATTTGTGTTCCAAATTTGATTGAAATCGGCCAAAGGGTTCAGAAGTTACACTGAGTGAATCAATAAATAACCAATGCACCTCCCCCCCTCCTCCTCCTTTTCCAAAGAGCATTCTTACCCCCCTACCGTCCCCTCTGTAAGATAAAGAATTTGTGTTCCAAATTTGGTTGAAATCGGCCATGGGGTTCAAAAGATACACTGAGTTGGTCAATAACTAAGCAATACCCCTCCCCTCAACCCTCCCTTTTCAAAGAGCATGTTAAACCTCCCTATCGCCTCCTCCTCAAGATAAAGAATGTGTGTTACAAATTTGGTTGAGATCGGCCAAGGGTTCAGAAGGTACACTAAGGTGATCGATGACTGCTAATACACCTCCCGTACACCTCCCCTTTTCTAAACAGCATCCATAACCCCCTATCGTCGTTTCCTTAAGATAAAGAATGTGTGTTCCAAATTTGGTTGAGATCGGTCAATGCGTTCAGAAGTTATGCTGGAACATACATACAAACATACATACAAACATACAAACATTGAGTTTTATATATATGGATGGATGGATGGATGGATTTCCTAACGCAAAAATTACGAGTATAGTTGAGCAAACCGTGAATAACTAAAATTGTGATTCCGATGCGAATTTTACATGGGCAGTTCGGAACGCACATTCTCGCCTACTGTGCAGGACAACGTCTGCCGGGTCAACTAGTTGAGAATATATATCCCTCACGATTAAAAGCTGTTTATTGATACCGGTCCAGTTACGGGTTTTTGGTTTCATGTTGCTGGTTGTTTGACATATACAGATACACAGTTCCATAGACGTGTGCTCAAAGTACAGGTAGAAGTAGTAGTAGTCATGATTTACAGTACAGTCGTGACGTCATTACTCGGGAATGTCTTGAGAGTGATATATTTAGATTTGGCACCCATAATGGTGTATCCAAAGTGTTTTTCAATTACGAAATAAGACATTTACAGTACAATAATGTGACGAAAGTGATTGTTTGCTGCAAGATGGCCTTATATCGTAGTGGGAGAGTCATCCCATTGTACATTATATGTCGGAATTGTTGTTTTTTCCTTTAAGTGTTCGGAGTAAGAGTAATGTTCGGGATTTGAGTCAAAACGGAAGTATTCACTAGAAATACTAAAAGAAGAGATCGGCGAACACGCAATCTTGTTTCCAATCCAACCGTCAAAAGCGATTCCAATTCGTATAAAAATAAAATAAAAAAAATTAAAAAAAAATGGTGTAAAATCCTTCAAATCTAAGTCACTGAGTTCGAGTCAACTAGTTCGAGTAGAGACGTTCCATGGTGGAATAAAACTCTTGAGAAGCTTAGGAAAACTGCGCGTAGGGAGTTCAATCGTGCTAAGCGAACCGGCGATTGGAGCCTATACAGAAAGGCCCTGACGAACTACAACAAAGAAATAAGGTCAGCCAAACGGAAATCGCGGATTCTAATGTGTGAAAGCATAGAGAATACACCCATGTGGCCAGACTCCAAAAACTCTTTCAAAAGACCACTCCAATGGTGTGGGTAGCCTCCGAAAGACGGATGGTTCGCTCACTGTAGAGCCTAGCGATACACTGAGCGAATTGTTAAAGATCCACTTCCTGATTCAATCCCTGAGTCGAGCATCGGCGACCAAGGCACTGGAATTGCTGTCTCAGATCCACAAGAGATCCAATCATGGGTTTCTGGGTCTCAAAAAGACGCAATAAAGGTTGCAAAGGAAGCTTTCACTCGGGCCAGGGTTGAGAGGGCTGTGAGATCTTTCGAGCCATTTAAGTCTCCTGGCATGGATGGAATATTTCCAGCGTTGATCCAAAAAGAGGAGAAAACACTGGTTCCACCCCTGGCTGAGATTTGTAAGGCGAGTCTGATTTTGGGGCACATACCCAACGATTGGCGTCAAATCCGGGCTGTCTTCATCCTGCAGGCAGGCAAGAGAGATAAAACCACCCCCATAGCATTTAGGCGGATAAGTTTTTCCTCTGTCATTCCCAAAAGTCTGGCAGAGGTTTTATGCGAGTACATAATTCACAAATTTATGAAAGCAATGCCTTTGTCAAAAACAATTCGCTTATCAAAGTGGAAAAAAATCTACGATCTCGGCACTACATACGGTAGTTCAAAAATCGAAAAACACTTACTGCAAAAGAAATTGCTCTTGTAGCATTTCTTGATATTGAGGGCATTCGATAACGCTTCTTATTCGTCTATAGGGTCAGCAATGTTGAGGAGAAAATTCGACCCATGCATTGTTACCTGGGTACATGCTATGCTAGCTAATCGGAAAATCTCCTCTGAGCTTAGCGGTTCATACATCACTGTTAAAGCAACAAGGGGGGGTCCGCAAGGCGGAGTGCTTTCTCCTTTGTTGTGGTCACTGGTGGTGGATGAGCTTCTGAACAACAGAGAGAAGAGGCTTCGAAGTGGTTGGATATGCTGATGACATTGTCATTATTGTACGAGGCAAATTCGAAAGTGTTATCGTGGAAAGAATGCAATCTGCCCTAAATCACACTTTTCCTGGTGTCAAAAGTATCAACTAGGCATAAATCCTACAAAACTTCCATTATCCCTTTCACCAAACGGAGAAAGGTACAACTGAAACCCCTTTTCTTGAATCAAACACAATTAGTTTATTCAAGTGAAGTAAAATATCTAGGTGTCATACTCGACGCATAAGCTTAATTGGAACTCTCATCTCCTATCAGTGCAGAAAGGTCTCAATACACTTTGGGTTTGTTCAAAACCCTTGGTAAAGATGGGGCCTAAAACCAAGTATGATCATGTGGATATATAAAACCATTGTCCGTCCCAGGACAACTTACGCTTCCCTTGTCTGGTGGCCTAAAACTAATGAGGCTGCTGCAAGGGCTAAGCTCAACAAATCCAACGCACCGCTTGCATAGCCATCACTGGTGCAGTTCGTAGTACACCCACTTTGGCCCTAGACGCAATGCTTCACCTGCCCCAGTTAGATCAATTCATAAAGCTGGAAGCGGGAAAAAAGTGCTCTAAGGTTAAAGAGAACAAAAACACTGCTGTCAGGAGACCTTACGGGTCACCTCAGCATATTAAATGAATTTGCCATAAATCCTGCAATAGGAATTTGTAGTGACTGGATGGAAACGGTAGTCAATTATGACTTACCTTACGATGTGTTCATTCCTTCCCGCCAGGAGTGGGAAGGAGGTGGACCCAGCGTTCCAACAGGCTCTATAAATTTCTTCACAGATGGTTCGAAAATGAATAATCTGACAGGATCCGGAATCTATGGCCCTACAACAAAAATTTCTGTCCACTTAGGACAGTGGCCCACAGTATTTCAGGCGGAAATATATGCAATATTAGAATGCGTGTTATTATGCCTGAGGAGAAAGTATAGATTTGCAGCACTTAAGTCGCTTAATAACTACACTTGTAACTCAAAGCTAGTGTGGGAATGCATTCTGGCTTTGAAAAACTTATCCATACGCAATCGAGTCTACCTATATTGGATCCCAGGACATACGGGTCTAGAGGGAAACGAGATTGCTGATGAGCTAGCCAGGAATGGATCTAATGAAAGGTTCATTGGCCCTGAGCCCTTCTGCGGGATCTCAGACTGCTCTGTAAAAATGGAACTGAACAAATATATGGTCAGTCAAATCACATCAAACTGGAATGCACTTCCCCATACGAGCCAATCCAAAAGGCTCGTAACGATTAACCCCAAGAAAACCCAACAACTATTAGGTCTCAACAAAGGGATCTCAACATCTACACCGGTCTAATAACTGGACACTGCCCCTGCAGATACCATCTACAAAAAGATCGGAGCAATCCAAACCTCAAATTGCCGCTTCTGTGACGAGGAGAGAGAAACATCAGAACACATTCTCTGCTATTGCAGTGCACTCACCCAACGTAGGTTCGAAGTTATCAGCAAGCCCTTTTAGGCCTGCTGACATATGGATCTTATCCCCAAGGACGTGGTTGGCTTCATAAAGCTAGTCTCGCCAGAATGGGGGAGTCACATACTGTAACTCAGGATCTCTATTCATCAATAATAGATGGTCTTGAGTTCAGTCGATACCAAGGTATCTCAGTGACAAACATGTTACTGAGATAACTTGCGTATTTCACAGCAAAAGGGTATATCACAATAGTCCTAAAATCTGGACGCAGTGATCTTCACCCGACAAACGAGGAAAAAAGAAAAAAAAAAGTCACTGAGACTGAAAATTTGCACCACTGATGGTCACAGATCATTTCTGTGGAGGCGATCGTAGCAACCTTTGTACTTCTGAATTTTTCCACCATTTTCCAGAAATGGTGTTATCGAGTAGTCCTCAATGAACTGAACTAAGATCAACAAGGTGTTCTATAGGGCACTGCACGAGAAAGATTAAGCAGCCCGTGCAGTGCCCTATTGTAGCTGTTATGCCGTACCATGGTGACAAATAGAGCTATTCACCTAAATTGTCGATAGGCTTCCGTCTGACGTCGTAGGTAGGAAACCGCCTTCATCGCGAGTGCTTCAGTGGAGCCCCATCCCAGCCGCGGTATGTATCAAACAGTTTAAGAGGCCCTAGTAAAGCTCGTGCTGGTGCTAGTCAATGATTGCTCAACCAGCACATTCTTTTGGAATGTGATCAACTTGTTCATTGACGTAACGTTCTGTTGCCCTGTCGACAGCGAAGTGTTCACCGCGGCTCTGGGACTGGACAAACCTAACGCCGAAAGTCTTGCGGGAGAAGCGTTAATACCATACGTCAC
>NW_026942228.1:0-21951 GCF_024139115.2 Armigeres subalbatus
TTTTGCCCTCAGATACATTCAATCTTTCCTACAAGCATTCTAAGTACTTAAAACAGTGACCCATTGTCACCCCCATTTTACCCCCATTGTCACCCCCGACGACGGTATTTCTTATTTCTTGATTCTCTTATTTCACTTCTCACTTCCCCCATCTTCCTCCGCAATTTTTATTTATTGCTTTTTATTATTTTTTATTCCTTTCTTTATTTGGTAGGCACTCTGTGTTACTTAAACGCTACTGTGCCAAAATCTACTGTGGTATTCTGCTGCCAGAATCCACACAGAATCTTTTTTAAGGTTTTCCATTATTCATTGTCTTTTTCGTAAGGGCGCTCCCCAATACGCCACCGTATAGGCTGCGCATCCGGCGACTGACGAGGGTTTGGTGGAGGGGCTGGGAATCGAACCCATGGCCATTCGCTTGTAAGTAAAAATAATTGTGTTTCCGCAACTAGTATTCCATTACCATATATACGATTAGTTAGCGTTCAACTACCGAGCCAAGCGGTCGATGTTTTCGAACAAGCGAATCTCGGGAGTCGTTCACAGACTATTCAGTACGTTTTTTGTTGGTTTAATTCACCGTCGCTGCAAGTGTCGCTTTCGCCGCGTCGCATTGTCCGCGCGATGCCGCGTCGCGAAATACGTTTCGCGTCGACTATTCGCAATTCCCAAAATTACTCTCCCATGATGAAATTCATAAATTCATGTGGCTCACGCGCGAGAATGTTCTTCTCCTACAGCCAAGCAGGCGGCTTGAAATTTTAAGGTTTCAAGAAATTCCACGCTTATTAACCGCGAGGTTTCCATTTTACCATTTTTGCATTCGTATATCGTAAGGCTAACACGATGATATTTTTATGCCCAGTGTAGCATCCCTTACATCTTTCGCCTTATTCAAATCTGTTTCACATTAACATCTTGAAATTCAATCCTAGAGAACGATGCCTTAAATTTATTGTTTACATTCCGTTCTCAGTAGGTCATAAAATTCCATTACAAGGTCGCCTCGAACCTTTCTCTTGTTTACACACTTTTGCCTGTTGAATAAGCACAACTGTTTTTAGCCTTCCGCATGGGCGCAGCTATGCTTACGCTGCAGGGTCATATGGTTGTAATTAAATTGTTTTGGAAACATCGCTGGTGGCTTGAGTTTGGGCAAGCATGAGCAAGTAGCCTTTCAGATATATGGTAATCGAAATACACGAGCAGTCGAATACTGAAGCTGAAACAGAGAACGTGACATGTTATGCTATCATCCGAACTCCAAACTTTAGTTGGCATACCGTGACAGAGATCACTGAAACTGTGAATAGTGATAGATTAACTTAGCCACTGAAAAGTGAAATCGAATCAAAGTCGCAAAAGTTGAACTACTATTGGTGAACAAACCTAAGTGGCAGTGCAGTGCACACACGGTGAAACGGATCGAGCAAGTGTTTGTTTCTTTGCCCAACGAAAATTGAACAATCGAAATGGGCTGGTTTAGTGACACATTTATCACCCACAATGAAGTAAGCACCACCGAAATACGTATCGTCGCTGGAACAGCAGTGATTCTGCTAGTAGTGCTGTTGGCGTACCTGTGCTTAAGAATGCATGGCAAATTCACAAACGCAAAAATACAAGATAGAGTGCAACGAGAAATACGACTCAATAATTTGAGCGCTAGTAACGTGGTGTAATGCAGAAATTATGCACGAACATAAAACTCTCAATGTCAAAACTAAACTCTTTGTGTAACGTTAACGAAAACCAACGTACATATAGACAATAGTGCAGTGCGTTAAGTTCAATGAAGACGAGTATTAGACAAAAGTGAAGTGCTGTAGCCAAAGACGAGCTAAATTATTATCAACAACAAGAAACAGGCGAAGGAAGAGCCAATTATGAGTTAATACGCAACGACGAAGATTGAACAGGGATGTGCCAAAATATCATCAACAACAAAGAAACAGGCGAAGGAAGAGCTGATTATGAACGACGAAGATTGGCCAAGGAAGAGTCAAATTGTCATCAACACCCGTGGATTTTGGAGATCGGTGCGCTATGACCCAGCGCTATAGACGACGTTGCTGATGATGTGCTGTACACTGCGAGCGGTAAATTAAGGTACTGTGAATCTTGAAATGTAAATAGTGGATCCAACCTTGAATTGATTACTAGATTATATACCCAAACTAAAAATCATGTGCGATTTCAAGTGTAATGGACATAATAGAATGTAATTTAGCTCAATTAAAAATTATTCAAACGAATTTTAGAAAAGCTCCTAATCGGAAATATCGCAGAAGTACACTACTGAATAAACTTGCGGAAGTTCAAACTCTTAGAAATAATATAAATAATGAATTAATCGCCATTGAAAACACTATTGCTATTGGAACATTTGATCAAATTAGAAAAATAGAAAGGTCGATAACTGGGGAATTGCAGCTTACTATTGAACAAAAATTAGCTAACCTGGGTGATAAACCTGATATAACATTAAAAAGCTTAGGAAAACTTATTGTCATTAGTTATCGGTTAACCAAATCTGCAAAAATGGCAACGCTTATAGAAACAGTCAAGACTGTAACCGCACTTTTGCCTACGTACGATGGCACACCTAGTAAACTGAGAAATTTTTTGGACGCACTTGAAGTCGTCAAACAGATTGCCACAAAAGCAGATCAATTACCGACGGTAATTAACATTGTTTTAACAAAATTGGAAGGGCGAGCAAGACATGCTTTCCCGGCAGCACCTGCAACTATTGATGCAATCATCACCAAACTAAAAGAGGTGTCGTCACCGATTCCTCCCGAGACTATCATTGCCAAATTGTCCTCTTGTAATCAGAGAAATAATATCGCTGCATACACTAAGGAAGTAGAAGAACTAACAATGCAACTTGAAGCGGCGTATATAGCGAAAGAAATTCCTACGGCCGTAGCTCAATCAATGGCTACGAAAGAAGGAATTAAATACTTAACTGCGGGACTGAAAGACGAAAAACTTCCATCATTATTAAAGCGGGCCAGTTTAAATCAATTACAGAAGCAATTAACAAAACTCTTGAAGAGTCTCCTCAGAGCTCAAATGTGGTAACAGTACAGTATGCAAGAAGCCACCCTAGACAATATCAGTCTAGATGGCAAGCATCTGGAAATCAACAGTCCAATCGATTCCATAATTCAAACTACCGTGGTGGACGCTATAATTATCGCACCCAAAATAATCAGCGCTACCATGATCGCCCACAAAATAGTGAAAACCGTGAAAATCGAGATGGCAGAAACGAAAATTTTAACACTCATCGGCGGTATGGTAATAATCAATCTCGTGGGAGCAGAGGTCGAGGTGGACCTCCTCCTCAACGAAACGTGTATGTTTCGAAAACGGCAGAGGGCCTTCGGAAAATCCCCAAGCCGAGGCACGACAAAGCATCAGGAGACAACATTTCCAAACAGGGAGTAAATGTGTTTAACTGTGACTTAAATTACTCCAATTTCGTTCAACTTAGACTAGATATGTGTGAGAAACCTGTAAATTTAACTGTAGACACTGGTGCGGATGTGTCCATAATTAAAGAAAATTTGTTAAATGAATTCCAAAAATATATATTAAACAAAAGTGCACCATTAAAGGGGTGACCGATGGGAAAATTGAAACTATCGGAAGCACGCCCACGAACATAATAATTGATAACACTTCCATACCACATAACTTCCAAGTTGTTACAAAACATTTCCCGATTCAAACAGATGGTATACTTGGAAGGGATTTCTTAGCCAAGCATGGATGCAATATTTGTTTGAAAACTTGGCTTATAACATTTGAAATTGGTCGAAAAAGATTTGAAGTACCAATAGAAGATAAATTTAATGGTAATATAGTTATTCCTTCAAGGTGTCAAGTCATCAAAAAGTTAAAATTATCCCACGTAAAGGAAGATAGTGTAATTCTGTCCAAGCAAATCAGACCAGGAGTGTTCTGCGCCAATACCATAGTTGGTCCTGAGGCACAATATGTAAAATTTGTAAATGTTAATAATAAAGCCGAAGTAATTCCACATAATTTTGACGTTTTGAAAATTGTACCAATCAGAAATTACTCCACATTACCGCTAGATAAACATGAAAATAATGACAACGATAGGGTTCAACAGTTAATGAATGAACTTAATTTACAAAGCTCATTGCCAGAAGTCAAGCGGAAGCTGGGAGACTTATGCGCAAAATTTAATGATATCTTCGCATTGAAAAATGACACACTAACAGCGAATAACTTTATAAACAAAAATTCATTTGGAGAAAAGTAATCCAGTTTATATAAAAATTATAGATTACCGAAGGTTCACAGGCAAGAAATAAATAACCAAGTGAACAAAATGCTTCATGATAAAATTATTCAACCATCCATTTCACCTTTTAATTCACCAATTCTTTTGGTGCCCAAAAAATCCAACACTGACGAAAAGAAATGGCGATTAGTCGTTGATTTTCGTCAGCTCAATAAACAAATAATACCGGATAAATTCCCACTTCCACGCATTGACGAAATCCTAGACCACATTGGACGAGCAAAATATTTTACTACTTTGGATTTAATGTCCGGGTTTCATCAAATTGAGCTCGACAATAAGTCAAAACGATATACAGCCTTCTCCAGTCCTGATGGACATTACGAGTTCAATCGCCTACCATTCGGATTGAACATATCACCTAACAGCTTCCAGAGGATGATGACGATTGCGCTCAGTGGACTACCACCAGAGTGCGCGTTTCTTTACATTGACGATATCATTGTCATGGGTTGTTCCGTCAGTCATCACCTTAAAACCTGGAATGCGTGTTTACCAAACTACGAGAACATAACTTGAAACTTAATCCCTCGAAATGTGTCTTCTTTGCATCAGACGTTACGTATTTGGGTCATCATATTTCTGAAAAAAGGCATCCAACCAGATAGGTCGAAATTCTCCGCAATAGAAAATTATCCCACACCGAAAGATGCAGACGAAGTTCGTCGATTTGTCGCGTTCTGTAACTATTACAGACGATTTATTCAAAATTTTGCAGAGATTGCCTACCCTTTGAACAAACTATTACGGAAAAATGTAAAATTTGATTGGACCTCAGAATGCCAACTTGCATTCGATTCTCTGAAAAAGAAATTAGTATCACCTACCATACTACAATTTCCTAATTTTAAAGAACATTTTACCCTGATAACCGACGCTTCGAAAATTGCATGTGGTGCAGTCCTTACTCAAAAGTATGATAATATTGACTTACCAATTGCGTTTGCGAGCAAAGCATTCACAAAAGGTGAAGCCAATAAATCAACTATTGAGCAAGAGCTCACTGCAATTCACTGGGCTATTACTCATTTTCGTCCCTATCTTTACGGTCGTAAATTTACTGTGAAAACAGACCATAGGCCGTTAGTATATTTGTTTTCAATGAAAACCCTTCTTCTAAATTAACCAGAATGAGAGTAGATCTCGAAGAGTTTGATTTCGATGTACAATATGTGCCTGGAAAGACAAACTTTGGAGCTGATGCTCTGTCTAGAATCAAAGTTGATACCGAAGTCTTGAAAGACATGTCTGTTCTTATGGTACAAACAAGAGCAGCAGCAAAGAAAAATGAAAATAATACCGATAATGACATACAAGTGAATTCCGGCAATGAAGAGACTGATCACCTCAACATCCGAGAGTCACTCAACTACTATGAAACATACAACCTTCCTAAATTAGTCATTGAGCGCTCAGCCACACGAGATGGCATTTTAATCAACATAATGGATAAAAGCTATAAAGGGAGTTGACTCAAGCGTCAATCATCCACACAAAGCTATCCGAAGTAAATGAGAATCTAAGTAAAATCGTGAAACAAATTGAAGCAATTGCAAATAAGCTGAAGGTAAAGTTGTTAGCTCTAGCGTTGACTAACGAAATCTTCCGAATAACTGATATTCAAACTTTCAAGCAAGCTTGTAACAACGAATTGAAGAATTTAAACATCTTGATTTATCAACCACCACAGTTGGTTGTTAACAAAGATGAAATAGAAAACATAATTAAATCATATCATAATACGTGTATTGGAGGCCATCTTGGTTTAAACAGACTTTATCAAAAGTTAAGGTGCCAATACACATGGAAAAATATGAAGAAATCTATTTTGATTTTGTCAAAACATGTTCAAGTTGTCAGAAAAACAAACACACAGTTAAAACAAACGAAAATTTTGTCCTAACACCCACACCGCATAAACCTTTCTGATTCAATTGCCATGGATACAATTGGACCATTTACAAAATCTAATACAGGAAATAGGTATGCACTTACAATACTATGCGACCTATCCAAATATATAATCATCAAGGCAATACCAAATAAACAAGCAGAAACTTTAGCTAAAGCGTTTGTGGAAAGTTTCGTTTTGATATATGGAACACCTTCAATCATTAGAACGGATCAAGGTACCGAGTATAAAAACGAAATTTTTGACAAAATCGCTGAACTATTACATATGAAGCAATCTTTCTCAACACCTTACCACCCACAGACTATTGGAAGTCTCGAAAGAAATCATCGTTGTCTGGACGAATACATAAGACAGTTTGTCAACGAATCACATAGTGATTAGGACGACTGGTTGCTTTATTATTCATTCTGTTACAATACGACACCACGTCCAGATTTTCATTTTACTCCGTTTGAACTGATTTTCGGTCATCAAGCAGTTCTTCCTCAAAATCTAATTGATCCAAAAGCAATAGAACCAATTTATAATTTAGATCAGTATCAGTTTGAACTTAAACAAAAATTGCAAGCAGCTAGAATTAAAACCAAATATTTAATAGAAAAGGAGAAAAATAAACGAATTCAAAAGCAAGGCATGAATAGTAACCCCATCGAAATTCAAGTAAATGATAAAGGTAATGATTACAAATGAATACCGAAATAAATTAGATGCAGTTTACAAAGGACCATATACAGTGGTTCAAATAAATCATCCAAACGTTAAAATCAAAAATGAAAAATCAGATATACAAGAAGTTCATAAAAATAGATTAATTAAACTTCACTAAAAATAATATCAAAACAGGAAAAATGTTAAAAAAATTAAATAGTTATAGCAATGTTATCTCAAATTCAAGCCAGCAACTTTTATCGGAACGCTCTGGGCATTCCTTCTCAAAAGGGGATGGTGTAGCATCCCTTACATCTTTCGCCTTATTCAAATCTGTTTCACATTAACATCTTGAAATTCAATCCTAGAGAACGAAGCCTTAAATTTATAGTTTACATTCCGTTCTCAGTAGGTCATAAAATTCCATTACAAGGTCGCCTCGAACCTTTCTCTTGTTTACACACTTTTGCCTGTTGAATAAGCA
Organism: Armigeres subalbatus; assembly: GCF_024139115.2. Classification (NCBI taxonomy): domain Eukaryota; kingdom Metazoa; phylum Arthropoda; class Insecta; order Diptera; family Culicidae; genus Armigeres; species Armigeres subalbatus. The sequence continues at coordinate 7,393 of NW_026942228.1, forward strand.
CAACTGTTTTAGCCTTCCGCATGGGCGCAGCTAATGCTTACGCTGCAGGGTCATATGGTTGTAATTAAATTGTTTTTGGAAACATCGCTGGTGGCTTGAGTTTGGGCAAGCATGAGCAAGTAGCCTTTCAGATATATGGTAAGCGAAATACACGAGCAGTCGAATACTGAAGCTGAAACAGAGAACGTGACATGTTATGCTATCATCCGAACTCCAAACTTTAGTCCAGGGAAGTCGAGACAATTTCCAAACAGAAAATTGCCTAGATCGGCACCGGGATTCGAACCCAGCCACCCTCATCAAGGTCTTGCTTTATAGCCGCGCATCTTACCGCTAGGCTATAAGGAGTGCCCCCGAATTGCTGATGCACGCAGTTTAAATTAAATTTTTGGAAGTCCAATAAGGCCTTTACAAATATTTAATTAAAAATATGTCCTACTGGTCTCCGAAAGGTCGAGGGTGTTGGCGTTCAGCCAACATGAAGTAAGAATTTCCAAGTTCTTCAATATGACGTATATTAAAAACTTTCTGCAAGATACAATACGCGTTAGGAAATAACCAAACATAACTTTAGTGTAGACTCACGTTTAGGATTCTTACTCCTTCACCCAACGGGTGGTTTTTAGATTTTCTAACAATTCTATATAAGAACCTACCAAAACCTGTATAAGAACTGGGCATATGCGAAATTGTTAGATTGTTATTCAAGTATTGTATAAGAATCTAACAATTTCGCATATGCCCAGTTCTTATACAGGTTTTGGTAGATTCTTATACATAATTGTTAGAAAATCTAACAATCGCCGGTTGGGTGTTCTAATATTCTAACTGCCACTATAAATTCTGTTCTGGACTTTCCACCTGTCCTGCCTGAAATTGTGTTTTTGATTCTATCAGTATCGCAACTATTTAGTAATGTCTAAGTGGGTTTACCTCGTACAAACAATATTCTGTAGGCACAATAGCTCACAAATCTCAAGGGGATGTATCTAACAAGAAGTGGTATTTTAAATAATTTCCAATGGGAATTCAATTTGGCCTTACCCTAATTTTTAAGCAAAAACAATTCAATCAGCCACAATTATGTACATATGTAAGTTAGTTCAATGCTATTTCTGGGAAGAGAATTCACGTATAAATCACATGTCGTGTTTTAGCGGACACTTTTTACCCTATTTAGTTCAGTTTCAATTATTTACTAGATAGAAAATTATAAATATAAAAAGTTTAATTTTTCGTTTAACCGATTCGCATGTGCACCACACTTTTGGCTCAGTTCATACAATCTCTAGAGTTCGATCTTTAATCACAACAAACAGACCGATGCCAGTTGATCTCATCCGAGAGCCAGCCGCATACATTTCTTGCCCTTCAGTTGTCTACCCTGCAGATATCGACGCGCTGACCGAGGGGTCACTACACTCCCCCCCGGGTACGCCTACTGTCTGGCTTACTGATTCGTCGCGTCGAACATCAAGCACGGCTAATTTAGTAGCAGGCCGCTCGTAGATTCCAGTTTGGGTCTGCACTGTAGCTGATCTCACCTGATCGTCTCTACTTTTTTTAACTGATATGATACGTCCCAGTGGCCAACAGTTTCTTGGTAATCCAGGGTCCACTACCACCACAATGTCATTCATTTCAATCGGCTTCACTTTACCAAACCATTTTGTACGCTTAGTAAGCTCCGGCAAAAAGTAACGTACCCATCTACGCCAGAAAAGGTTTGCTTCTGCTTGTGATGCCCGCCATGCCTTTCTAAGCGTTCCAGTACTATCGTCCAGTTGAGTTGCAGGTTTCAATCCACTAGATGACCCCAGCAGAAAATGGTTTGGTGTGAGAACTGGAGCATCAGGGTCTTCGGTAGACACGAATGTCAAAGGACGCGAGTTGACCGTATTTTCGATTTCCGCCAAAGTGTTACGTAGTGATTCGTCCGTCGGATTACGCTGAGGTCTCATTCTCTGCAAGTTAACTTTCACGGAACGTACAAGCCGCTCCCAACTCCCACCCATATGAGGGGAAACAGGAGGAAGGAATTTCCATTCAGTATTAGGGCTCACAATCTCTCTCACAACTTGGTCTTGGTTCATCTCTTTTAACGCCGCTTCAAGTTCTTTGTTTGTTGCTATAAAGTTTGTGCCTCGATCGCTGAAAATTCGTATTGGCACACCTCTCCGCGCCATAAAATTTCTCAAAGCCATGATACACGAGTCAGCGGTCAAAGAGTGCGCAATTTCGACATGAATCGCCCGTATAGTTAAGCAGGTTATGAGCACACCCCATCTTTTCTCGAGCCTTCGTCCAACTGAAACATGCATTGGACCGAAATAATCGACTCCAATGAATGAAAACGGTCTGGTGAATGCCGCAAGTCTTGCAGCTGGTAGATCACCCATCATTGGAGGGGCTGGTATGGCCCGCTGATTCTTGCATCGTTGACAGTTCGTTCTAACACTTTTATAAACCACTCTTATTTTTGGAATCCAGTACACTTGTCTCAGTTCATTCACCACCGTTTCGTGATTGCAGTGGTGGTATCTGACATGATAGTGTTGTACAATGAGTCTTGTAATACAATGATCCTTTGGGAGAATTATCGGGTTTTTAGAATCCATCGTAGCATATTCACAGTTTCCTGTCCTTCCCTGCATCCGTAGAACTCCTTGTACATCCAGAAAGGGAGAGAGGTTAAAAATAGGGCTAGATTTGGGTAATTTCCCAGTTCGAGAGCTATCAAGTATCTGAATCTCGTTAGGGTAGGACGCAAATTGCGCTTGACGATAGAGGTAAACGGATGCTCGTTGTAATTCGTTTGCTGATAACAAACCGTACACGTGTGGTTCACGGTTTATGGTTCTATGAAGATTGTTGAGATATCTGAATATCCAAGCTGTTATGCGAAGAAGTTTCTTCCAAGTACCGTAATTGTTCACGTCGATGATTGGATTAAGCAAAGCTGCGTGGTAGAACAGATGTGCGCGTAACTCCTCCTTTGTACTATCAGCGTTGTGTATAAACTCTTTTGGCCATTTTTCTGAGTCCATCCATAGGAAGGCAGGTCCCTTGAACCATCTGCTGTTGCTGCCCAAATCAGGCTTACGCTGCCACTTTGTTGCATCATCCGCAACGTTATCTTTGGTTCCAACCCATCTCCAGTTTTTAATTACAGTAGTTTCGAGTAGTTCGCTCACACGGAATGCCACAAACTGCGAGTAGCGTCTATGATCCGAACGAATCCAGCACAGAACATCCCGCGAATCCGTCCAGTAAATGCGTTCGTCAATTTTGTGTGAGAGGGAATTTGATACTGTCTCCGCTAATCTAGCACCAATAACCGCTGCTTGGAGTTCCAACCTTGGAATCGAGATGAATCTAAGCGGGGCTACTCTTGCCTTTGCTGTGACGATTGAGCATTCAACGGCACCCTTCTTCTCAAAACGAAGGTATATAACAGCTGCATACCCGTATTCACTGGCGTCAACGAAGGTGTGTAGTTGTACGCTTGTATCTTCTTCTAATCCAATCGTAATACGGTAGCAGCGTGGAATGCTAACAGACTGGACCTGTGGTAAAATTTGCAGCCAGTATTGCCATTTGTCATTGATTACATCTGGAACATCATCGTCCCAGCTAACTTCTGCACGAAAACGTTGGAGATGAGCCCCAATGGATCGAAAATTGCCATTAGAGTACGTAGCATTTCCCGTTTTGTTGGTTTCCTCATTCCGGCTAGTAATGAACTATCGTGTTTCGAAGACAGCTTGTAAGTGATTGTATCGTTCGAGGTACACCACCACATGCCTAATATTTTTCGTTTAACCGATTCGCATGTGCACCTCACTTTTGGCTCAGTTCATACAATCTCTAGAGTTCAATCTTTAATCACAACAAACAGACCGATGTCAGTTGATCTCATCTGAGAACTAGCCGCATACATTTCTTGCCCTTTAGTTGTCTACCCTGCAGATATCGACGCGTTGACTGAGGGGTCACTACAGAGGGTAAGTTGAAGTAGTGCGGGATGATAAAAAAAAATTAAAATGAAAAAAATCAAAAAACTCCTCGGATGTTCTGAAAATCTTAAAAAACATTATTTTTGTACAAAAAAATCCGAGGAGGGCATGGGGTAAGGGAGGTATTTTAGACCACCAGTTCGACGGCTCATATTTTGGTCCACTGACTGCAAATTCCTCTTTGTGGTCCAAAATAAGAGCCCCCGTAAGGGTGGTTTGAAGCCAATCTTTGTTCCCCATTGAGTGCAAGAAACAGGCAATCATGAAGTCTTTACTTTCAGCAATTCTACTGATGTTTTAATCCGTTCTGGACTTTGGCAATTTCCATACAAAGCTCTAGAAATACCCATGATGCTGCAATGTTACATTAGACTGGTCCAGCTTAGTATGGGGAGAAAAAAATGTTGTCGAATGCCATGGGGTACCCCCCAGGATTGTGTCTATTGGTGAGAAAATCAATCTCTCAAAATTTCAGCTCAATCGCTTGTTGCATAAGCTGGCGCATTTGATTTGAAGTTTGTATAGGGATTTCAGTCAAAATATATAGAAAAATACACCTTCGACACTCATTCTATCTGGAAATTGGTTCTGATTGCTCGAATGAGCTCAGAAGGCAAGCCTCGTTTGATAAACGTACAACTCGTGCTGAAAAATCATCTTTTTGCAACTAGTTGCAAAAACTACTATATTCATACTTTCGGTGAGATTCAGATTGTAGTTTGAATGTGAAATATTGCACATTTTGTTTTCCATAAGGCCTTCTTCATGCTCGCTTAATTCTTGAATGGTGCTTACTCAATACTCATACGCTTAAACCTGGTTTAAGGTTTAAGTGGATGTGAAGGCCTTTAGTAAGAAAGAGACGCCCAGAAAAGACTTCGTCAAGGGCGCTAGGAATCCACGACTTTGCCTGCTAGACAAAGTTATCAGTATAACTATTTCTTATCACGAACACTTAAACAATCCTGACGTACTAAAACTTGCAATAAATCCGACGCATTTTCGCTAAGAATAGGATAACCCAAAAATTAAGTAAAAGATGCTTTTCGTTTTCTGTTAAACATTTCCAATAAAACACTGAAGACGTTTTCTAGAAGAAAATTTAAAAAATGTTTGTCGACTCGGATTGGGGTCACATAAATAGTAGGCGTCAATATAAAAAAACTGGTAGGGGAAGTGTACCGGTTTTGGCCGCCTAAGTGCCTAATTTGGCCAGCACTGAAAAATGCATATTTTCCAAAAAATTTCGATCAGTTTCAACAGCAAAGAAAGATAAGGGATATATCTCCTGTTAGAGCCAATAATACCCTCCAAAAATGTTTTACTTTTGGAGTTATTCGAGAAACTGGCCAAATTAGGAACATGGCCAAAACTGGTACAGTTACCCTAACCAAATTTAAAATCAGCCCCTATGATTTTTCTCATCGGCGCAGCCGAAAATTTGAGTAATTTGAAGTACTAGCTAGTTTTTGATGGCGAAAACTATGTAAATTAACGAAACGGAATCAAAAAATCAGATTTCGCCATGCTCAAATTCCGCGGAATTTCGTTTCGAACCACCTGAAACGAAATTTTTCGAAATACCGCAAATGATTAATAAAGAAGAGTAACTCACCAAAAACATTCTAAGAAAATGTTACATACTTGAAGTTATTTGCTGCTGGAAAACACAGTATCGATAAAAATACTTTGACCACAATTTCCTTCCAGATTCTCTTTGTACACGGTATGCTTGAGAAGTTGTTGGATGATGTTTGCTCTGCAAAGGAATGTTGTGATATTCATTGAGTAGGTGCTTATTGTCAGAAACATTTAAACTACCATTGTTTGTATTGTTAGATCATTTTTTTTTACGCTTGAGAATAAATTATTTTACTAATAGAGTGCGTGATTTCTCTTGTTTCGGACTGCAGAACGATGACGCGATCGGCCGAAATATTTGTTCTGCATTGCGCGGCCGGTAATAAAAATCAGCTCAGTGCGTGATTTCTCTTATTTCGGACTGCAGAACGATCGCGCGATCGGCCGAAGTATTTGTTCTGCATTGTGCGGCCGGTAATAAGAGTAGCTCACAGCAAAAAAATATTAATATGCCGTGACGTATTTTCGTGGAACGTACATGAAAAACGCACGTAAAAACGATTTTTATGTAATATTGTCCAATATTGACGCTTTATCGCATTCCTCGACGCAGCATTCAATCGAGAAAATTATTTTTGCAGTTAGGTCGATCGGACGCTAAATTACCTACCAAATTGATTAATAACGCGAAACTAGCGTAATATTACAACCAACATCAGTCATAGCGCTTCACAAAGCATGCTGTAAAATGTCAACAAAGCAAGCTCTTCTGCCGGCAGTCAGACTAATTTTCATTCCATTCTGCTCGCATCGAAAAACGATGATTATTCAAATAACATTAGTTTAATTGCTTTTCAAAACCAAAAGTAAATTATATAAAACTGTGTTTCAGACCTGGTATTTGTGAGAAAATCTGTTGTAGGTAAGTTTAGTATGCAGTTTTATTTGTACCCAGCCGGCGCAAAACATCACATCTTTTTACAGAAATACGAATAACGAAAAGGATGCTATGGAGCCGTAAAGTGCTTTGTTGATACCTACGAGGAATGATACCAGGTACCAAAGTTTCTGATACTTTTTTCGATCGCCTGATAAATAATTGGGGCATGTTTTTCAGTTTCATCATCGTACACGACTAACCGGCCCAGTGTCCGATCTCTTTCCAATAAGACTTCAGACTTTCCTGCAGATCCAAACTACCAAGGTTCGATTCTGGATGAGTATGCCTGTTGAGGTATCGTAAAAGATCAACCAGGAGCAGGAAGCAGTACTGAATGGTGAATGAATTATTTATTATATGTTGCAGGCAAATTTTGCAACAAAACAAAATTGACAGGATCATGCTTCGACCTACTATTTGATGGAGTCCGGTACAAGAGCAATCTGGCGGAATGGGATTCACGGAAGTAGTTACGAAACAAAGGTTACATGCGAGTAGTTGAACAATGCAGTCACGGCCTGATCAGCATTCTATAGTCGTGTCATCAAGGAAACACAAGACGTATGTAATAAAAAAAAAATAAATTTTGAAGTAAAAAAATGAGACATTGATGTCTTAAAATCTTAAAATCATAAAATCTTAAAATCTTAAAGTCTTAAAGTCTTAAAATCTTAAAATCTTAAAATCTTAAAATCTTAAAATCTTAAAATCTTAAAATCTTAAAATCTTAAAATCTTAAAATCTTAAAATCTTAAAATCTTAAAATCTTAAAATCTTAAAATCTTAAAATCTTAAAATCTTAAAATCTTAAAATCTTAAAATCTTAAAATCTTAAAATCTTAAAATCTTAAAATCTTAAAATCTTAAAATCTTAAAATCTTAAAATCTTAAAATCTTAAAATCTTAAAATCTTAAAATCTTAAAATCTTAAAATCTTAAAATCTTAAAATCTTAAAATCTTAAAATCTTAAAATCTTAAAATCTTAAAATCTTAAAATCTTAAAATCTTAAAATCTTAAAATCTTAATAAAATAAAAAAATTAAAACTTCGAAATTTAAAAATTTGATTCAAAATTTCAATGCTTAAAAATTTAGAAATTTCAAAATCTAAAACTTTGAAATTTTAAAATTTTAAAAATTTTAATGTTTTAAAACTTAAAAGTCAAACATTTAAATTTTTTTTAATTTTCAAATTTTCAAATTCAAAGGTCTGAAAATTTTAAAATTTCAAAGTTTAATAAGTTAAAAATTTAAAATTTAAAAAAAATAAAAATTTAAAAGAAGAAATAGAAGAAAATTTAAAAAATTTAAAGTTTGAAAATTCAAAATTAAAAAATTAAAAAATTAAAAATTTAAAATCTTAAAAATTTAAAATTTAAATGTTTAAAAATAAAATTTAAACTTGAAACAATTTGAATTTAAGAATTTTGTAGATTTAAAATTTTAAAATTTTAAAATATTAAAGCTTGAAAAAAAAAATTTATTTCTGGCAAAACAATACCAACTTTCTGGCGGAATAACTGGATAATTTTCTAAAGGAATTTCTTTAGGAATATGCAGAGGAATTCCTAAAGATTCCTAAACGATTTTCTGAGAGAATGTTTAATGGAATTTTAAAGAGAATACCTGAAGGAATTTTCCGGTTGGTTTTTTAAGGAACTCCTGAAATTTTCAGAATGAATTCGTGATTAAGCTTCTTTTTAGAAGAATCTATGGAAGAATTCCTGGAGTTGAGTTGGAGGTGGATTTATAGAAATTCCATGTAACTTTCCAATGTGTTTCTGTAGAGTAGAAAATTCGAGGAAATTAAAAAAAATCCTGAAAGAACTGGAAATCCTGGAACTTCAGGAGGAGTTCCTTGAGGAACTTCCGAAGGCATTCCTGGAGGAACTTCCGGAGCAATTGCTGGGGGTACTTCAGAAGGAAATCCTGGAGGAGCACCGGGAGCAATTCCTGGTGTAACTGCGGAAGGAATTCCTGGTGGAACTTCCGGGGTAAATGCTGAAGGAACTTCAAGAGGAATTCCTGAAGGAATTTCCTGAAAGTTTTGGAGGAATTCCCGAAGGAATTCCTAGAGGAACTTCCTGAGGAATTCTAGTAGGAACTTCCTGAGGAATTCTAGGAGGAACTTTCAGAGCAATTCCTGGAGAAAGTTCCGGAGAAATTCCTAGAGGACCTTCGGGAGCAACTCCTGGAGGAACTTCCACAGGAATTACTGGAGGAACTTCCTGTGGAATTCTAGGATGATTACCCGTATGAATGCCTGGAGGAGCTTCCGGAGAAATTCCTGGAGGAACTTCCGGAGCAATTCCTGGAGGAACTTCCGGAGGACTTCCTGAAGGATCTTCTAGAGGAAATCCTTGAGAAACTTTGGGAGCAATTCCTGGAGGAACTTTCGCAGGAATTCTCGGAGGAACTTCCTCTTGAATTCCTGGAGGAGCTTCCGCAATAATTCACTGAGGAACTTTCACACGATTTCTTTGAGGAACTTCCAGAGAAATTTCTGAAGGATCTTTAGGAGGAATTTTCTGGAGAAACTTCCGGAGGAATTCCTTTAGGAACTTCCTCAAAAACCCTGGAAAAACTTCCGAAGCAATTCCTGAAGGATCTTCCGCAGGAATTCCTGGGGCAACTTCGGAAGAATTTATTGGTGGAACTCCCGAAAGGAATTTCTGGAAGACCTGTCGCAGGAATTCTGGAGGAACTTCCGCAAGATTTACTGGAGGAGCTTCCGCAGCATTTCCTGTAAGAACTTCCGCAAGAATTTCTTGAGGGGTTTCTGCAGGAATTTCTGGAAGAACTTCTGCAGAAATTGCTGGAGCAGCTTCCGGAGGAATTCTTGAAGGAATTTTCTGGAGGACTTCCGAAGGTATTGTTGGAGGAACTTTAGAAGAACTTCTACAGGAATTCCTGAAGGATCTTTTGCTGGAACTCCTAGAGGATGTTCCGCAGGAATTCTTGGAGAAACTACCGAAGGAACTACTGGAGGAATATTCTTATATTTCTTTAGAAACTTCCTGAAAAATTCCTGAGCGAACCTCCGCAGCAATTCCTGGAAGAACTTCAGCAGGAATTCCTGGAGGAACTTCCGCAGAAATTTATGAAGGAACTTCCGCAGGAATTCCTGGAGGAACTTCCTGAGAAACTCTTGGAGGAGTTCCTAAAGGAACTCCTGGAGCAATTTCTGAAGGAACTCCTGGAGCAAATTCGGGAGGAACTTTCGGAGGAATTCCTAAAGGAACTTTGAAAGGAAATCCTGGAGAAACTTCTAGAGCAATTCCTGGAGGAACTTCCGCAGGAATTCCTAGAATATTTGCCGCAGGATTTGTTGAAGGAACTTCCGCAAAAATTTCTGGAGGAACCGGAGGAATTCCTGGAGGAACTTCTGCAGCGATTCCTGGAGGAACTTCTGCAGCGATTCCTGGAGGAACTTCCGCAGAATTCCTGGATAAACTTCCGCAGAAATTGTTGGAGGATCTTCCAGAGCAATTCCCGACGGAACTTCCGCAGGATTTCCTGGAGGAACTTCTGCAGGAATTCCTGGAGGAACTTCCTCTGGAATTGCTGGAAGAGCTTCCGCAGGAATTCATTGAGGAACTATCACACGATTGCTTTGAGGATCTCCCAGAGAAACTCCCGGAAAAAAATCTGGAGATACTACCGGAGGGATTCTTGGAGGAACTACCGGAGGAACATACGGAAGAATTCCTATAGGAACTTCCCAAAAAAAAAACTTCTGGATCAATTCCTGAAGTATCTTCCGCAGGAATTCCTGGGGCAACTTCGGAAGAAATTATTGGATGAACTCCCGCAGGAATTTCTGGAAGAAGGTTTCCAGGAGGAACTGCCGCATGATTTGTTGGAGGAACTCCCGCAGGAACTCCTGGAGAAACTTCTGCAGGAATTCCTGGAGGGATTTATGCAGGAATTCCTGAAAGAACTTTCGCAGAAATTTCTGGAGGAACTTCCGGAGGAATTTTTGGAAGAAACATCGGTGAAATTTTCTGGAGGACTTCCGGAGGAATTCTTGGAGGAACTTCTGCAGCAAATCCTTGAGGAACTTCTACAGGAATTCCTGAAGGATCTTTTGCGGGAACTCCTGGAGGAACTTCCGCAGGAACTCTTGGAGGAACATACCGATGAATTGCTATAGAAACTTCCTGAAAAATTCCTGGAGGAACTCCCACATAAATACATGGAGGAACTTCCGCAGGAATTTCTGGAGGACTTTCCGTAGGAATTTCTGGAGGAACTTCCGCAGGAGTTTCTGGAGTAATTCTTAAAGAAACTTCCGGAGAACTTCCTGGTGGAGCTCCTGGAGGAATTTCTGAATGAACTTTTGGAGAAATTTCTCTAGGATTTATTAAGAGCCCCGCACATAGGATACGTTTGCGTTGCGTTTGACACATTTCCCATGGGAAAACTGTCAAACGCAACGCAAACGTATCCTATGTGCGGGGCTCTTTAGAGGAATTTCTGTAGAAACTTCCGAAGGAATGTTTTAGATAGCCATGTTGGCGTTTCCGGAGGAATTCTTTAAGGCATTTTTGGAGAAATTGGTGCATGTATTTTTGTACAGTTTTGGAGTATTTTCCATGGGAACGCCTGGAGGATTTCTGGGAGAAATTCTTGAAGGAATTCCTAAGAATTATTCCTTGAGAACTCTTGGAAGAATTTCCGAAAAAAAACTTCTTGAGAACTTTTCAGAGAAGCACCTTTACCTGTAATGCTGGGTAGACACCTTTACGTGGTGTGTTACGGGGTAAGATCTACCACGGTTACATTGCCAGCTACAGGCAAATCCTGACCCAACGAGTACCTTCCTCATTATCCAACTCCGTGGTACTTATGAGGGTGTCGCTAAGTCGGTGGCCTCTCGTTAAGTAAGTACTACATCAACACTTCCTTCCTCTCCCTAGTTACGGTGAAGATGGGCGTGGCCAGGAGTAGTAATCCTCATGCTTTTGTTATTTTTGTTTTAGACTGGAATCAAGGACCATTCCCCTTCTTGATTTCTGATAGCATTCTATATAAGGATCTCAAAAGTAAAACATGAGTACCACTAGTGTCCAATCTACGAATTACACCGTAACAATGCTAATGATAATGCTATGCTAATGCTAACTTTTCAGAGAAGCACCTGGAGTAGTTTCAGGAGGAATTTCTGGTAGACTTTCCAGAGTGAAGGAATTGCCGAGGACATTTTCAATGAAATTTACGAAGGAACTCCTAGAGGGACTTGGAGATTGCTCCTGGAGGAATTTGCGGAGGTATATTCGAAGCAGTTTTGTGTAATTTCCAGTGGAACTCCTGAATTAATTTAGGGAAGAATTGCCTGGCATACATGCCGTAGGAACTCTGGATGAATTTCCGAAGGAACTAATGGGGGAAAGTCCTCAAAGACTCATTGAGAAATTTCCGGAAGATCTTCTGAAGAAATTTCGGGAAATCCTGAAAGCATTTCCGGAGACATTCTTGGAAGAGTTTCCAAAGGAACTGCTGGAGGAATACTTGATGGATCTCTTGAAGGAATTTCTGATGAACCCTTGGCGGATTTCCCGTGAGAACTCCTGCAGGCATTCCCTGGAAGAATTTCCAAAGGAAGTCCTGGGGGAATTATTGGATGAACTTCTGATGAATGGATGAATTTTCGAAAGAACTCGTGAAAGAATTTTGGGAGGAACTGCAGGAGAAATTGCCGGAGAAATTCCTGAAGTAATTTTTGGGGAATTTCTACTCGAGTTTTCGAAGAAATTTGAGAAGAAATTCCTTATGGTGTTTCTAGAGAAATTTGTGGAGAAATTTCACAAGAAGTTTCGAAAGAATTCTTAAGTGAAGTAAATTAAATATTGGCAAAAAAAAATTTTCAATGTGTAACATAAATCCACACCATCCCACGCCGTCACAGCCGGCTGGAAATATTCTATCACGCCGCTGCCGACAATATTTCTAACGGCGTACAGGTCTAATAAAAATCCAAAAATCTTAAAATAACATTCTTTAATCATGAAAACTGAAAATCTATAAGAATATTTGTTTTGAAAAACCAAAACTGAAAATATACCGTAAAGGCAATATTTTATAGAGTACTTTTACTACTTCCAAAAGTTCTTTATTAGATTGATACAAATTCAATTATTTATTTTGTTATATTGACAAGCAAAATTATAAAAAATAAAATAAAGTTTAACTTAAAAAAAGGATTTTGGAATCATGAAAGAAAATTCCCGAACACCCCTAATCCAGCCGCCGAATGCGAGGTTTCTGCTGGCTGGTTATTAAATACGTCGTTTTTTTTTCCATTACGTCGAATATATTACGCCTTACATCGTTTCATTTTGGCTTCAATATACCAATTACGTCATTTTTTGTTACAACAAACAGATGTAATAATACACGCGATTTACGACGGCGATACTGTGCATCAAATCTGATGCGATATTACTTTTTTTTGCTGTGTAGCGAGCAAGTAAGTGCAGTGCGTGTTTTAGTCGTCGGGAAAGAAATAAAGTATCTATCTTGTGTTCGGTGGCTCATGCGCGAGCGAGCAAAAACGAGTTCTTCAATAGTTTGCTGTAGCCATCGAACAAGTGAGTACAGAGTGCTGCGCTTCCGTGCGTTCGTCCAAAACGCGAATCTCCTTAGCTTTCATATGCCACCGGGCGTGCATGTTTTTAACTTTTAACTCGTATTAGTGCCATTTCCCATCCCATAGATCGCATCGCTTACCAAAGTGAATCCAGATAAATTATCCTTTGTAACTAAGACGATATCCTATCCCAAGACAATCGTGGAGATGCAGAGGTATACTCGGTCTCTAGTAGCAACGAGAGTCGGACTAACAATCCTTCCATTCCTATATGACCGTAAGGACGTGGCCGGCGCCGTTATTGACTTTAAATATTTGAGCTCCCGAAACGTGTACATTGAGAATGGGTAGCTAATCCCAAGCCCCATTCATTGTGTTCTCTGTACAATTTCGCAAGTTCAGTCAATCACGGAGTAGCAACTACGAATTGTGCGGTCATAATGCTCATGCTCATGCTCATGCTCATTGAGAATAAATTATTTTACTAATAATACAGTAACCCTTTGCTTCGTTTTCTTGTGCTCGGTGGAATTCCACAAAACCTACTGTTCTGCAATTTATAATAAGGTACATGTTTGGGAAAAACTACATTTGCTAAACTAAATTTCGGTAAATGTAACTTTTTCTAAGATCTCAGCAAAAATATTAAAAATTTCCAAATTTGCTGGAATATCGACAAAACGTTTGTATTTCATTCAAATTCGATATTGAAGTCTCGCACAAACATGCTGAACGCTTGATTCGTTTTAAACATTAAGCTCCACTTGCTACCACACCACTTGAATGAAAATATTAAAATTTGAACCATCTTAACACTTAACGTTAACCATCTTCCACCTTAGGCAAAAATAATTCATCACTTTTTTGTCACCCCCTCCTACGTCCATTCAATCAGCACCATTATTATGTAGGTACAATGAATAGGTAAGGAAGTTCCATCTCGTACGTCTCTGCAGTCGGATTCGAACCGTCTGGCAGACCCAAACACAACCCGAAGTAATTTGTCCGTTGAAGGTGGAAATTAGACGTCACTTAGGTGTCACTTGCCACACGCGGCGGCGGTGAGGCGAAAACGCATCCCACCTCACACTGACTGTGGAATTTTGCCATCGCCGGGGTGTCACGCCTTACCATTCGGAATGATATTCAACTCGTGGTCGTGGTAACGAAAGGGATGGGGCCTCCTTTTCGTCCATAAATAGACAAGGATTTGAACGTGGTGGCGCGCACGATGACAGCAGCCGCAAACTGCCCTCAGGGAAAAAGGAAGAAAATCATCTCTTCTCAAGCATAATCGTGGGCTGAGTATCACCTTCCGGGAAATATTTTTCATTTTGAGTAACGGGAATAACAATAGATAGTGTTCAAACATGATTATTCGTCATTTTAACGGTGGGGTTATCATTCCATGGGTATTTGAGAGCATGTCCATA
>NW_026942229.1:0-999 GCF_024139115.2 Armigeres subalbatus
ACTCCCAATATTGTCGCTCCCAATATAATGAAATTCCATTTTGAATATATTAAGCTTACTCCCCAGCATAACTACCCCAATTAATAAAGCATATTGTGACTATCAACAATATTTAATACGTTATAGCCTCTACGTGACTGAACGCCATTCATAATTCTCAGTCCATTGTAAACTTGTGAAGCGGTTCTGTAACAGAGAACCATTCTACTAACGCTCGCTATCGTGGCTCTTGCCTGTGCAACCGAAAGGGGAAAAAATGGGAAAACTGTGGAAACTATGTCCAACGGTAACCTCAAAGGTGAACTGCCAACATAAAACCAACACCTTCACCGCCATCGAATGCAGCGCTCGACCGAAGAAAAAGTCAGCTGACAACAAGTTTAAATTATTATAATTCGCAACATACCTTCCCTTGCCATCCCTGATCCCGAACACCACGCGTTGATCAACGACATTTACCATCACCGTGTAGGAAGGTTGTGTTTTTGTTCGAGTAGCTAGCTGTGCCTTTTTTGTTTTGTTTATACACCTATTTTCTCGTATACTTCGATAGGATATGGCGCTAGTTTTCGTTTGAATTTGATCCGCGTTGATAAAACGTAAGTGAAATAAATTAACATTTCTAATACTAATTTGTTATAAAACATCTGGTAACTACATGTTGTTTTCATGTGTGAAAAAATGGAATGGTATGTAGATACAAAGTTATCTGTTGCAACAGCGATCGGAGCATCTTGCGGGATACAAAGTACATACAATCTACTGCTACGATGCGCCTCCAAAGCTGACTGCTGATATCCTACTGATATCATTTTCGGCGATCACCAGCTACACGACTTCTACATCCATCTCGATTTAGTGACCACAAATACAAATCATAATTGGTGGCTAATGTTGTCCTCTCTTGAACCCCTTGCTTGTCATATCTTGATGACTAGTCTAATCTGCTTAACTTCTTTTCTCAGTCTGGTGTTGGCTTCCTCCATTTTCTCATATTAA
>NW_026942230.1:0-25002 GCF_024139115.2 Armigeres subalbatus
TTCGGAGTCAGAGCTACCTTGATCGTCCAAAGGAAGAGACGAGTAGATGGTTTCAGAAACAACCGGCGAAGCGACCTTCCGCAGCATTTCGGCGTAGCTTCGACGAGACCGCTGTTGAAGAGACCGTTTCTGGTGAATTCGCCGCTGTATGTACGTCGGGCAAGCTTCAAGA
The DNA here is from genome assembly GCF_024139115.2 of Armigeres subalbatus. Taxonomy (NCBI): domain Eukaryota; kingdom Metazoa; phylum Arthropoda; class Insecta; order Diptera; family Culicidae; genus Armigeres; species Armigeres subalbatus. The sequence goes on from NW_026942230.1 coordinate 173, forward strand.
GCATGTGGAGGGCCTTCGTTGCAATAGACACATTTCGGTGCCGTCTTGCACGCGCCACCCACATGCTTCTCTCCGCATGATGCACAGCGAGGTTTATTGCAGCAGTAGAGTAGAGTGGGGCAAGAGTGCGCGTGGGGTAAGAGTACGTTTTCGATTTTTTGAAGTAATAAAAAAAGATAAACTAGCCGCACTGCATCAGTTTGACAGGTATTCTGGCCAACTATTATTATGTGTAATTGTAAACGATTTGAATTAACAACAACAAGGGAGATATGGAGTTAGATAACTTTTTAGTCATTTTGCTAAAAATAATTGGATTTCCGCAACTAGTATTTCATTACCATATATACGTTCAATCAGGTGAACATTATACCATTTCGATAACCTATTGTATAGAGTACTTTATGGTACAGAACACCAATCCGGTTGGTTTTCCAAGAAGTCAAAACCATTGCTTGAATCATTTTTGGGACTGTGGGGTAAAAGTACGCAGGAACCGGTGGGGCAAGAGTACGCATATGAATCTTCAAGTTATGGTGTCAAACCCGTATCTCCGGGCGAAATAAGACTTCTTCCAAAGCGTAAAGATCCACAACTAAGAAAAAAGGGACAGAATTCGAAATTATCACAAGTTTCTAGGATAAGTTGAAGTAATTTTGTGTTAGAAAGGACTTAGCGAACAAAGCACTGAAGCGAAATAATGAAATTGTATTAGGACTTGTTGTACACCTAAACATAGTACGAAAACACAATTTCATCTAAATGATAATTTCATTTAATCAAAAGAAACATTAATAAATTACGCAACGTTTAGCTGGGAGGGGTTGTGAGATGTGTGACGATCCATATAATTTTTAGAGGATTCATACAAATAGTGTAAGATAGGAGGGAAGGGGTGATGAAATAGCTAAATTTTACGTTACGTGATTGGTGGACTTTCTTTAAGGAAAATGCCTTTGTATACGCCACGCTAAACGTGATACATATTTTTACCTCTGTAGTTTTTTGTATATATAAAAAACAATGGTTTTTCGTATGAAAGTGCACATTTTTAGGACCCTCCTCTTTAAAAAGTTACGTAATCTTTTAAACATTCCCTAATATATGCTCATTAAACATCAATTAAATGTTATTAACTCTTATTTGTGTTAATATATACTTAAATATATACTTAAGCACATGATTGGATAAATGCGTACTCTTACCCCACCCGATGCGCACTTTTACCCCACCGGTGGGGTAAGAGTGCGTTTTTAACTTGTCTTGCAATAAGGGTTCTACTAAAACGAATCTCAATAATTTCAATATTTTTTCCACTGGGTAACATAAAGGAAGAGTATATGAATCATCGACACTGATTTGATATGCAGAAGCTTGCTTCATAAGCGCCACATGATCGATTGAAAACTAAGTGCGTACTCTTGCCCCACTCTACTCTACTGAACGGTGTGGCCCAGCTGCTTGCAATTAACACAATTCATCACCTTCGGTACATACAACCGAACAGGTAGTCGAAGTTTGCCAATCACTACGTAGTCAGGCAGCGCGGACCCGGAGAAGGTGACGCAGAAAGAATCAGACGGAGAATAAACTCGCTTCTCTCCCTCCTGCGACACCGAATACATTTGCTTGCAATCCAGTATCGCAACAGGAGGCAAAGAAGCGTTCTTGAAACGACCGAAACCTTGTTTCAAATCGTCGCATGTCATACTCCCCTCCGTCACCACCCCCGCGATCTCGCACGCTGCTGACGGTAAGTAAACTCTATATTCGAGAGTGAAAAGCTCACAGGTGGCAATCTCGTTGGCCTGTTTGCGATCACTGACCGTGACACGGAGCTTACTGGACCCGACCATGTCAATGGTCATGACAGACGAAAATCGCTTTTCCAGATCTCTGCTGATCTGACTAATATTCAAGCGTTTGCCTTTGGGTCGGAAAAAAACAACATATGGCCCACTAGAGTCGGGAGGGTAGGCCTTGAGGCGGAGGATCGTGAGGGAGAAGTACCATTATTCACTGGACTTATGGTGGTAGTGTTGCTTATTTCCATTCTACTCTGGGATGGAACACCAGAATGCAACAAAAGGTCATTGGATAGGAATTCGACGAACCCCCACTGCCTTCGCCTTCGTGCATTGCGGAGACCAAGCGTCCCACTGCAGCGAGGCACACACACACTTATTTAAAGAACACTTATCACAGGGAGAGTAAAAAAAAACACAAAATAACTATTTATCTAACAGGGAGGGAATGGAAGAAACAAAACTAACTACAGACTATAATAACTTATCGATAAAGATGGTAAAGAATAGGAGACAACGAGGGAAATTTCAAACACTTAGCTTTCTACTGCTGCGTCGACGGCTGCTTACGATTGCTGCAGTACGCACTAGACGATAGCACGTGGTACGACGCCCGAGGCGTATGTGTTGGTCTCTTCTCACCAACCGCACACTGCGAACGGATGGCTTGGGCTGCACTGGTGGCGATGATCCGATCGACGTTTGCTGCTGTCTACCTGCACACCACGGAAGACGACGGCGTGCGGGGGGCAGCGATGAAGCGATGAAGATTGGCTTGGCTGATGCGCACGATGACGCTGGCTTTGCAAACACGCGATTTTTGCAGAAAACGCGCGAAAACTCAATTAACGGATACTTAATTGCTTCGCAAATATTGCGAGAAGATAGAAAAATTCGAACGAGGGTCCGACGGTCGACCGTCGGAAAGCTGTTCCGCAAACGTCAAATCACTTGATGCACGGAAAATAATGTTGGTTGATTTTTTCGGTGTGAATGTTGATTATTGAAATCAAAGAAAATATATAATTTTAAACGAGTGTTACTTGCCGCTATATATTTTAAATAAGTTTTATGGTACTTTCAAGGCATTTCGGAACGTATTTATGCGTTTTTGAGACATTTTAAACTTCTCGAATATTCTTGATATCAAGGAATATCAACACTTTTCGCACAGTGCATGTCATTTGAAGTTTCCGACACTCAGTCTTCTTCTTCTTCTTTGCTCCGCAAAATTAGAAGTTTTTGCTGTTCTCGCAATAAGCTCCGCTTCCTTGTCACAGCTAAGAGAAATCCTTCACTTGACACAAGCGGTAAAAACTCGAAAGAACGACGAGGAAAAAACCGAACAAGGACCCGGAGGTACAAGACTGACGACTGTCTCGCACGGTAGCTCGACATGGAATGTGGGGCATATTGTTTGTTGATAGAGAAATAAACAACTCATTTGAAGTTATTGGTTACCAGAAAATTCAACGATTGCTTAGAGCAGAATTTCAGTTCAGTGTCGGGAAGCAGTTAATGTCACTTTTATTATAGCAGCCGCCATTATGGCGAGCGTTGAAAGCTGGATAAGCGCAGATTGTGCCTGGGCGCGTAGTAGGTAGCCAACTCCGCGATGCCGAGGAACGTGTTCACCTACACTGAAAACAGCATTGTGGTAAAAAATACCATATTGATAGTTTAAATTAAATGCACAACACCAATTGATTTGTGCAGACTACGTACTACGTTTATTTTGAACATAATGTGTAGTATTTTTTACCATGGCTGAATAATACACAAACAAATGTCAAAATTACCATAAAGCATGGTTATTTTAACTAAAATAAAAGGTTAAAATAAATACCGTTTATTTCTTTTAAAATGACAATTGTGTAGTAAATCTAATTGCTGCATGTAGTTTTTTTTATTGAAATTTATTGTTATATTTCGTCTAGATTCCGTAAATTCGGCAATAATTATGCAATAAACACAATGATTCATTTTTTTTATTTACCGATTTTTTTTGTTTTTCTTAAAGTTTACACAAAGTATTTCTTAAGCCTTATATAACTAACTTTTTGGAAATTATATATGAATATTATTATTCGGAGTCATGCTTTGAACGTACTCTGTTTTTTGATTCAATGAAGTGCAATTATAAGTTCAATTCAAGACAAAATTTTCAAAACGACTTATCTGCTTTTGTAAACAAAGATTCAAACGACGATTTGACGAATCTGATAGCTCTCCCACGCAAACCAACACCACCAATAGGTAGATGAAGGCTTCCGCTACCTGTTGATGGTGTTAGTTTGCGTGGGAGAGCTATCAGATTCGTCAAATCGCCGTTTGAATCTTTGTTTACAAAAGCAGATAAGTCGTTTTGAAAATTTTGTCTTGAATTATAACCTTTCCTTGTCAGGTCAAAACTCAAATATTTTCCAGTAATCAGCGGTATCTTTATGATCCTGTTTGCTTAGCAGCTGATGCTTTTTGTTCCGGTTGAGGGAACGATTATAGAGCATTCCGGTTAGATGATTTTTGTTTATCGCTGCGTTGCGTGAATTGAAGTACACTTCCTGTAGAAGAAAAGAAATGATTGATTGTATTGACGATCAGATCATATAACGAGGTTATTACTGGTTGCTCTGGTGGAAATTTCTCTGAGAATCTTTCCATTTTCCTTCCGTTTGAAAATTTCCTCAGGAACGCTCAGAGCAGCTGATGTAGAAAGAAGAGGATATTGCTCGTGAAGAAACTTGTACTGACGGATTAGAGGCGCAAATGAACGAATTGCAAATCGCAGGATCTCGTTTAATCACGGAACAAACACGAATTGTCGATCTAATAAATCCAGTGTCTCGGATCTCCGGGATTTCATCACGGGCTAAAAAAAAGGAAATAAATGAATATATATTTTTCTTAAAACATGGGAATACAAACCATCAACTATCACTGCATCCAGAAGTAATCCGCCGACAGTAATTTCCACAAATAAAAACAGAACTTTGATTAGCAAAACGGACAAGCGGACAAGTGACGTGTTTCGATGAAAATTGAACAAACCGAATGAAAATATGAAGCTATTGTTATTTGTACCATGTGCACGGTAAAAAAGACCATGGTAGAATAGTCATTTTAAAAACAATGTTGTTATTGTTAAAATTTTATGGATTTATTTTGACAATTGATTGAATTGTTATTTTTACTACACGACCATGGTTAAATCTACTGCACTCTTATTTTCAGTGTAGTAAACCAGAGTATAGCAGAACTTGTACCGACGGCGTTTTGTGTTCTCCAACGTTTAGACAAAGGACTCTGTTATCCAGCTTTTTATTATAGCCACAGATCAACTATGGCAATTGTTTTTGACACATGATGTGTACAGATTTTATAGCGGGATCCTAGTTGCCTTGGAAGCCTGACGAATATTTTTCATGTCAAACAGTTTGTTGTTTTGGTTTGAAATTGAATTTAAATAACTCTATACATTAATACTTTGGAGGCTAATATCTTTTTATTATTTCAGATTGTTGACACCAAGGTTGACACTGGATAAGCAAAAAAAAACGCATTCCAGTTAAACATACAGTTTTAAGCCAACTACTGAATCCCCCTGAAGGTGCACTATTGGTTGGTTATTTCTCCAATTTTGAATTCTTCCCTAAACCCTGCTGTAGAATATCGGTGACCATGCATGAAAGAACAGAAGCTCCACATTACTGAAAAAATGTTACCAAAATTAAATATGTACAATAAATTATTTTCTGTTTTCCATAGCCGTCATGCGTAATACTCACTATGCAGTGGTGTCATGCGGAAATAAGACAATTTTTGATTGTCGTACCACAGCGTCTTCAAATCCTCAATCAGATAAGGAATTCTAAAAGCACCACAATTGATGAGGCCTTGATGAGGTCGATAGTAGATGTATGCAAGAATTTACTAATTAGACGGAGAAAACCAAACTCGCACACATAAAACGCTATTTTCAAAGCCTTCGTATCATATATTTCTATATCGCTGCTTTCAAACATAGTCAAAGTTGAATCACCATAATCGAACCTTCTGCCTGCTTGATACGAAAGAATTTGTAAGGATTCTTCAACAAAAACCCAACAGGTGATCGTTTATTAAATCCTGACTGCTTCAAAGTCTCCTTCAACAATTTGTTCCTGCATCTACGACAGGCTAATGAGTGTAATCTGGTGTAATGAGAAGTTGTATCAGTGCGATAGACATGTGTTTATTGCCAGGTTCATATGGCGTACTAGTACTTGTGTTACTACAAGAAGTTTCATAAAAATGACTAAAATGTCTGTTTGGTTCTTCTAAAACAAAGATGCAGGTGACAACTGCCTCTGGGAATGAGTATTTTAATTTTCCTCATAGGAATGAGATTTATTAACAGCCAGACCTTCGTTTTCGGCGCAAAAACATTGTCTATTTTGCATAAAAATTGAATTCCAGAAGTAAAAAGATGACTAGCAATAGCGATATTCTTCGAAATCCTCCATGGAGTGACTTTAATGTGCCTGTCTTAAAATTATTTGGACATTTGATTTTTTCCATCTGAAGGAGGAGAATTAAAATTCTTTGCGCAATACATTTCTAACTTTTGACGACATAATAAATGCCATACGACTCTCAGCTTAAAATAAACAAGGTGAAAATTTTCGCATTTATAAACAATTTGGTATGTTTCCTAGGAAACAAGAATTGCGCCATAATCGTTGTACACAGCTAGTGTCAAAATTAAGTTACCATAGTTGATTTATGGCTAGCGTAAAAAGCTGGATAGATCTCTGATACTCTGTCCCAAGATCTCAAGCTTCATGTGGCGTGCCTCATAGGCAAGTTGTGCCAATTTACCCTGCTTGGCTAGGGTTAAAACGTTCCATGTTCCTATTCGTGTCCGATGTTTCGCGCTAAGAGTCGTTGCCGTAAAATTAGTCCGTATTCTTTCATTATCGGATTCTCGAACAAATTGATGTTTCGGGAACAGTAGGTTGTTGGCCTTCCCTATCGACCGGGATGGAGCTGCCATCTCAGGTATAGCTTCCGGGGAATAGCATTTCATACTTAGCCGCTGATTGCCAGAACAGACGCTGTTGGAGCCGCACCTCCTTGATGAACAGACGCTCATACCCACACCCTCACTTCTTTTTCTTCTTCTTCTTATTGGTATTACATCCTCACACCGGGACAGATCCGCCTCTCAGCGTATTGTTCATTGAGCACTTCCACAGTTATTAACGCGAGGTTGTTTCTAAGCCAGGTTACCATTTTTGCATTCGTATATCATGAGGCTAACACGATGACTTGTATGCCCAGGGAAGTCGAGACAATTTCCAATCCGAAAATTGCCTAGACCGGCACTGGAAATCGAACCCAGCCACCCTAAGCATAGTCTTGCTTTGTAGCCGTGCGTCTTACCGCACGGCTAAGGAGGGCCCCACATCCCCTACTATAAAAATCGCCCCTTATGTAAAAAACCGTTTCGTGACTATTAACTATTTCAATATAATCATCGAATTGATTTCATAGAATACTTCTTTTCTGAACACGGACCGGAATTCTTTTTCGTTCTACAATATTGAAGTTCGCTAAGCCTTCATAATAATCGGAATGTATCCCAACCATATACTTACGCATCACGATAGGATAGGCCACTGGAGGAAGGAGGTGGCATCAATTGTGGCGAAGAAGAGGACGACCTTGCATTGGAATCTGGCATAGGGGATGGCTGTGCCAGCGAGAGTTGATTTTCCGGTGCCAACGGATGTATTTCCAGATGTTCCTTGAGCAACGACTTATGACCGAACGTGAGTTTGCATCTCTCGCACCGGTACGGTTTGATTCCTGTTGGGAGGAAAAAACGGTTCTCGAAAGTTAGAAGTTGCGTTGAACACGGTGATAGACCAGTAAGGTTGAGATAGCACTCAACTTCAATAGTATTTTGAAATGAGTTTGAATAACTGCCGATATCTTTTTGCCGCAGCTGTGCTGCATGAAAGGAACATTAAACGCCGCATGAAAATGCTGCATGACATCAAAAATATTCCACAAAAAATTTGCATTGTTGAAAAAAATATAATTATTTTCTATGTGGCTTACCTGTGTGCGTGCTTTCGTGTTCGATTTGAAACCGTCGACGTATAAAAGACTTGTCGCAATATGTACACTTGTATGGTTTAATTCCTATAAAAATTAATAAAATTTGCATTACTATTCTGTAATATGTTCACTTGAATATGTACTGCTGTTCGCAGTATATAAATTAAAATAAACTGCTCACTTACCAGTGTGCGAAGTTTCGTGCCTCGCCCTGTTGGCATGATCAGCAAAAGACTTCTCGCAGTAGCGACATTTCCAAGGTTTATACCCGGTATGGATCCGCATGTGATACTGCAAATGGTACTTGCCCTGGATAAGAAATCAGAAAATAATGCCAAATAAGATTTGTCGAATTTAATACAATGAGATGTCTTTGAAGTGCGTGTCGGCATGACCATCTCGTTTGCCTAGTGAATGACTACAATGCACAAGACCATAAAGAGGGTGACTGGATTGAATTGCCGATCCGATCTAGGAAATTTACAGGATGGAAATCTTCTCGACTTCCCTGAATATAAAAGTCCCACGATATGTATAAGAAAGCAAATGCAATGCTGACATGGCATAGAAACCTTGCAGTTAATAACGAAAGTTAAGCTGCAGACGACAGTTTCCCAGAGAGGGGGGTGTACCGAAAAGAGTCGATCTACAATCTACAATGACCCTCATAGTAATTTGATATGACTGTAAATAGAGAACTTTGTCTGTGAGATATCAATATCAAATACCGGCCATGCTGGCTCCCTTCCAACTAAATGAGAACAATGCTAGAGAAAGATACAATCAAGACAAAAAACCAAGGGTCTGAAAGGATGAACGGGGAATTTGGGATCAATAATTTCGAGGAATCTCATTGCAATTCATTATATAGATTCGATTTCTAGCGGTCTATCATACTAATCTTCAGAAGTATGACCTAGGTGAAAATATGTGAACATTTATAAGAATTCATTGAAATTCTTGCCCATACGACTACTCAGTAGTAAGATCCCACTCACCTTGAAACACTTTTCGCAAACCTCGCACTTCCACGGCAACGTATTCGTGTGCTGCAACATGTGCGTCTTGAGATTGCAACTCCGCTTAAAGCTCCAACCGCAATCCTTGCACACGAACGGTTTTTCGTCCGTATGCACCGCGTAGTGGTTTCGGAGCTGCGTCATCATCATAAACCGCTTTCCGCAGATTTCACACGCATGTGACTTATCGCTGTTGTGTCTGCGCTCATGAGTGTACAGGGCGTTGCGATTTTTGAACTGCTTGCCACAGATCGAGCACTGCATGGAGGACATGAAGATTCGGTACCGATGGCGCTTCAACGATTGCAGTTTCTCGAACGTCTTAAAACAAACCGGGCACTCGTGGGGTTTCGCCGGGTTCTTTACGATCGCTCTGTTGTCCGTGTGTTCCTTTTCGCTATGCTCGAGTAATTCTTCTTGCGTAGGAAATTTCTTGTGGCATGACTTCATACAACAGGTCACCGAACGATTGTTGTGCTCTTCCAAGTCCGGATCAAGTGCTTCGTTGTACTTAGGATGATTGTGAGCGTGAATCCGTCTGCGCTTGACTGTTGCAAATCGATTCAAGCATCGTGAACACTCGTAAATTTTCTTTGTATACAGCTTCGCTGCCATATCAATGTGCTCCACCAAGGAATCTTTTGAGGTGTACCGGCAGTGACATACTTCACAATAGTACTTCTTTGATAAGTTTATCTTGCGAGTTTTTTTCGAATGTTTCTGTATTCCATGATCAACCAAATCACTCCGTGTGTCGAAATCTTTATAACACAAGCAGCAAAAATGTCTACTTTTATCAGCTTGTACCAAAGTGTAGATTTCTTGTTCAACTTCATCTAATTCTGAGTTAGCGCCATCATCCCCATCATCTATATCGCTGTATTTTGTAGGTTTACTACGTCTTCTGCTTTTTGATTCTGACGACTCAACTCCAGCTTCATTCTCTTCCTCCTCATCATCATCTTTCTTTCTATTTCTCTGTTTACCGCTCTTTGGTTTTCTATCTGGTGTAGCTTCAACTACGCGTTTCCGTCTGCTACGCCGCGTTTCTTTTATTTCTTCTGCATGTGCCTCCTCATCCGAAGATTTAATATGCTCCTTCCAGTCACTATCATTATCATCTTCAAAATCATCTGACTCCTTTTCACTCTCTAATATGTTGGTTTCCTTTTGGGACAAATTCTGATTGTACTCATCTTCGAGGTCAATTTCTAACTTTACATCAACCTCCAAAGGAACCGTAATAAAACTGGTTGTCGCAGATTCCTGATCAGATTTTTTTACGCTTTCTGTATCCGGCTTGAGCAAAAGCCGGAGTTTACGATCCGACTCGCGGACCTGATTGGCAAAGCAAAGGATTTCCTTGACCGTACTCATGCAGGCTTCACAAACACAAGACGGAAGTCCATCGTCTTCGTTGATCTGTAATGTGAAGTTCCCTTGTTTAATCGGTCCAAAATTACTTTCATCTGTTTTTCTCCAAACCATTTAATTTATTAGCATTGAGAAGTTTTTGAATGATATTTGAAATACATTAATTTCAATGGCAACAAACAAAACTAAAAGTGGCACATGCTACATACCGAAACATCACTGCAATTTATTATAACATTTGCTATGAATGTATCCTCGAGTTTAGAAAATATCGGAACGAGCTCTGCGCTGCACTCTTCCGCACACGTTCTACAGACATTCATATTTCCAATATGAAGAATTCGTATTGGAAGCAATCTTTATTATGTATTCAGCTGTTAAAAGATAATTTCAAGTTAAATTTTGATGAATACGAAATTAGTTTCCAAACATCCTTAGATATGTTTACAAACAAGTTCTGCGTGCGGTTACGCACACATCAGTGATGTAACGTCAGAGCGGTTCAGCTCGGTTAACACCTTTTAAGTACCTGGCGTGACATTTTAATCAAAACAAAAAAACAAACATCAAAATTCCTTTCGTTTTCGCAAAGAAATTTTGTTGACTATCGAGAAACCACAGTGAAAAATAATTTGAGTAATAATTGTTATCAGAACGTAAAACTTCGCGTAATTGTTTCCTATCCCAATCACCGGAGACGTTCGCAAGCGGTACACGATGGAGGTTTGTCGAACGTGCATGAATGCAAACCGTACGGAGCACCACCAGCGTATGATTCCGATCTATTCCAAGCTGGACGATGCCTTCATCGCGAACATCATCATGGACTGTACCGCCATCGAGGTAGGTGAAAGTAGATGAATTAATTACCTCGCTAATAAGAGCAATGGAAACAAATTATGTATAAGAGGTGTAAGATATAAGTAAATCGCAAGTTCGGCCAAAAACAAAGTTCATTTTTTAAACAGTTTCTTTGCAATCAATTTTTTATTTTTGATTGGTGCCTGCATGTATTTATAATAAAAGGGCCTATCCAGCTAATCTTTATCATACACGGTAAAAAAAATAAGCGCATCGACTCGGTGCATTATATTTCATGTACTTTCTTTATTATGATTTACTAACAAAAACTCAATTTGAACATCATTTTTATTAAGAAAACTAGTTGACCCGGCAGACGTTGTCCTGCATAGTAGGCGAGAATGTGCATTCCGAACTGCCCATGTAATGTTCGCATAGGAATCACAATTTTAGTTATTCATGGTTTGCTCAACTTTACTCGTAATGTTCCCATTAGAAAGTATCATATAAACCCGTCGGAAACTATAATGAATGTTTCTGCTGAAGAAATGAAAAAAATCCATCCAGCCGTTTTCGAGTTATGCGGATACGAACACAGACCATTTCATTTTTATATATAAGATTATTTTGAGCTTTTTAGTGGAATGTCTTCATATGTCATAAGCTGCCGGTACTTTCATATCAGTCCCATATTGGTTTTTCGCATACTGAGATAATAGCCGATGAAGTCTCAAAACGAATTTTCGATGCAAAACTTTTAAAAAATCTAATAAATTCAAACATTCAATCATTCTTTATTCAGTGAGTTAATGAAAACCGATTCAAATCAATGGAAAAATAATTGAATTTTGAGCAATCGAGTCATGTAAATTCTTAGTGGGACTGTTATGCGGGTTGGTTTGGTTTTTTTTTCACATTTCTCCCGTAAAAAGTCTCATTTTTATCATGTTATGTGGAAGTATGATAAAATTAAATGCTATTCACGGTGTTAACTCAAAAATGACGAAAACCGAATTGGGACTGATATGCGAGTAGCGGCAGTAAGGGTCTGTTCACAAATTACGTAATGCTTTTGGGGGGAGGGAGGAGGTCCAACTTGCGTTATACTTTGTTACTCTAAAAGGTGGGGGAGGGTACAACCAAATGTTACGCATAACGCAATTTTAAATTTTATTTTAAAAGTTTTTTTTTAATCACTGATTGAAGTTATTGGCTAACATGTGTTGATCAAGACGATGAATACGGATCCTATCCTTTTCACTACCTTATTAACCATTATTGTCCCATGCTAGTCTTTGTAGTGTTTTACTTTTTATCTCAAAGCAGGTTATTTTAATGTATTTTTTTATTCTTAAAGACAGCGAGTTTTGTTAGAAAAATTGTTGCTAAATTTCGAGGCATTTTTGTCTAACGATAAATATTCACAATTTCTACAGATTACATTATTTTATGGAACAACCTCGGGAACGACGCTTTTATTGGTATTAAATTTCATGATTAGATCTTCCAAACCAAGACAAATTTAATAGAGTTAACCCAGAGAGCTTTCTAAGCAATTGCATTTTAGCTCAACAACTTCCACTTATAAACAGTTTAATGATTTGTCTACCGTTATCAAGTTAGTCATTTCCGAAATCAAGCACATAGCGGGGCAGTTACGCGTTAAAACACCAAGCGAATATTGTAATTATCGACAGAACAGCCCCGCCAAACTATCAGAATGGTCATGGTCGCAAATTCTATTTTCTTTTTTGCTAGCTGCATTCTTGATATCCTTCCTTGGTTTTTGATCATGTGCCGTTCCTATTCTAACAGTGTTAAAAAATACCAAAACCCACATGCTTCAGAGAAGGAAAAAAATCTGCCTTTAAACTTTTCACAGTTACGCGTTATATGGGGGAGGGAGGGGGTACCAAAAATGTTACTTTTTGCTACGAGGGAGGGGGTCAAAAACACGGATTTTTGCGTTACGTAATTTGTGAACAGACCCTAAGACGAGTTTGTACCATCCCATTTAATTCCACCACTTGATTGTACATTGACAGATACGTATTTCGACCTCAACAGTAAGGTCGTCTTCAGTGTCTCGTACTTGTCTCGACTTAAGTTAATAAAAATTAAAATACTTCTCGGGTTTTTAAAGAATGTATTGAAACTCTTCCAAATTTAACGATTTGTTTATCGTTGCCCCCTCAAAATATTATTTTTGGGCATAACAATCCGAGGGAGGGGAGGTATAGTTGTTTTTAAATATTTGAATCGAGATTTGAAAAGACCAAACTCAAATTAAAAAAAGTCTGATTTTGAAATTGAAAAATAATGTTTTCTCAACCACTCCTCAATGCAATAATCGAACGGGTCTACTAATGCTGCTAATTGACCCGAACAGTGAATAATGTCTGTGACATAGCCGCAAAGTGGACTTACTTGATGGGCTACAGCTCTTCGATGAACCTACGCTGAATGGAGTATCCTTCTCCACTGGACTCGATCATGGGCCAATCGCTTCCAGTCGCCCTGAACATTGAGCGCCCTCAGGTCCTCTTCAACTGCAAAAAGCCATCGTGTACGCGGCCTTCCACGAAGCCTGCGGCCTCTTCCGGGTTCTCTACTAAATATTATCTTCGCTTGACGTTCTTCCGGCATACGAACAACGTGACCAGCCCACCGTAGTCTGCCGTGTTCTTCTTCTTCGTTGGCATTGCATCCCCCACTGGGACATTGCCGCCTCGCAGCTTAGTGTTCATTAAGCACTTCCACAGTTATTAACTGCGAGGTTTCTAAGCCAAGTTACCATTTCTGCATTCGTATATCATGAGGCTAACACGATGATACTTTATGCCCAGGGAAGTCGAGACAATTTCCAATCCGAAAATTGTCTAGACCGGCACCGGGAATCGAACCCAGTCACCCTCAGCATGGTCTTGCTTTGTAGCCGCGCATCTTACCGCACGGCTAAGGAGGGCCCCACAGTCTGCCGTGTTGTATAACCTTAATAATATCCAGCCCTGTATACATCTGGTACAATTCGCGATTCATGCGACGCCGCCAGATACCGTTCTCCTGTTTACCGCCGAGTAATGTCCGTAGCACCTTACGCTCAAACACTCCGAAAGCTCTCCGATCAGCCTCCTTTAACGTCCATGTTTCATGGCCGTATAAAGCCACTGGAAAAATCAGAGTAGTATACAGCCCAGGACTACGGGTTACGAAGTCCGTAATAAGCCCTATTTGCAGCTGCAATACACGTTTTCACCTCGCGGGTAACATCATTATCGCACGTCACTAATGTTCCAAGATACACAAATTCTTCTACCACTTCAAATTTTTCACCATCCAACACTATTTCGCTACCACCACCACTAATGAACCCACGTTGATTGCCAGCGACCATGTACTTCGTTTTGCTGGTATTGATCGTGAGACCAATCCTCGCTGTCTCCCTCTTAAAAGGCGCAAAAGCCTCTTCCACGGCACGGCGATCAATTCCGATAATATCGATATCGTCCGCAAATGCCAGGAGCATATGCGATTTTGTGATAATTGTACCGCTTCTTTGCACACCAGCTCTCCTAATCGCTCCCTCGAGCGCTATATTGAACAGTAGGTTCGAGAGTGCATCACCCTGCTTTAATCCATCTAAGGTAACAAATGACGTCGATATTTCATCCGCAACCCTTACACTTGATTTCGATCCGTCCAACGTTATACGAATCATCCGTATCAGTTTCGCCGGAAAACCATGTTCAAGCATAATTTGCCATAATTCATTCCGTTTCACTGAATCGTACGCCGCCTTGAAATCAATAAACAGATGATGTGTCTGCAAGTTGTACTCCTGGAATTTATCAAGGATTTGTCTCAGGGTAAACATTTGATCCGTCGTTGATCGGCCCTCACGAAAACCTGCTTGGTATTCGCCGACGAAGGACTCTTCAAGTGGTCTCAATCTGTTGAACAGAATACGGGACATAATTTTGTACGCCGAATTAAGGAGGGTTATTCCTCGGTAATTGGCGCACTCCAGTCTGTGCCCTTTCTTAAAGAGAGGGCAAATGAGGCCGTCTAACCAGCTTGCAGGCATTTCCTCGTCTTCCCATATTTTCGACATAATATGGTGTAGAACTTCATAAAGCTGCTCACTGCCATGTTTGAGAAGTTCAGAAGAAGCCGCAAAGTGGACTTATGATGTATAATATGCCCGAATCTCTCACAAAATCTAATTAGAATAAAAATAATCGACGATATCAGCCCAAACATTAATACATATAATATTCTCGACCAATTTAGAAAATATCTCAATACGGAAAGCTATCAATTGATTTACTTTTCGAAACTGCGCACGGTAGATGAAAAATAAAAGGAAATTTTGAACAATTTTACGGTAATATTCATAAGAATTGACCAAGGAAAATTCGAAAAATTTGCTCTGGTCCTCAGGTCTTCTTCAACTGCAAAACGCCATCGTACGCGGCCTTCCACGAAGCCTGCGGCCTCTTCCGGGTTCTCTACTGTTATCTTCGCTTGGCGTTCTTCCGGCATACGAACAACGTGACCAGCCCACCGTAGTCTGCGGTGTTGTCCAACCCTTTATACACCTGGTACAGTTCGTGATTCATGCGACGCCGCCAGATACCGTTCTCCTGTTTACCACCGAGTATGTCCGCAGCACCTTACGATCAAACACTCCGAAAGCTCTCCGATCAGCCTTCTTTAATAAACAGACAGGAACACCGTCTTCGACCAGAGGTCGTACAGACTGAACACTTAACACCTAGCATGAGACAACGGACAGGACACATAACACCCAATGGACCAGTGGAGAATTTTTCGATCATGAAAAGTTTCCTCCTTACCTGGGCGGGAATCGAACCCACACTTCATAGCACATGCGTCTAGACGCTACGAAGCCCACAATGTTCATGTTTCATGGCCGTATAAATCCACCGGAAGAATCAGAGTAGTATACAGCGCGAGTTTTGTTTTCGTTTGCAGACTACGGGACTTAAGCTGGTTACGACGCCCGTAATAAGCCCTATTTCCAGCTGCAATACGCCTTTTCACCTCGCGGGTAATATCATTATCGCACGTCACTAATGTTCCAAGATACACAAATTCTTCTACCACTTCAAATTTTTCACCACCCAGCACCATTTCGCTACCATCACCACTAATGAACCCACGTTGATTGCCAGCGACCATGTACTTCGTTTTGTTAATATTGATCGTGAGTCCAATCCTTGCTGTCTCCTTCTTAAAAGGCACAAAAGCCTCTTCCACGGCACGGTGATCAATCCCGATAATATCGATATCGTCCGCAAATACCAGGAGCATATGTGATTTTGTGATAATGGTACCGCTTCTTTGCACACCAGCTCTCCTAATCGCTCCCTCGAGCGCTATATTGAACAGTAGATTCGATAGTGCATCAGTTCGGTAGTGCTTTAATCCATCTAAAGTAACAAATGACGTCGATATTTCATCCGCAACCCTTACACTTGATTTCGATCCGTCCAACGTTATACGAATCAGCCGTATCAGTTTCGCCGGAAAAACTTGTTCAAACATTTTTTTTTTCATTCCGCTTCATTGAATCGTACGCCACCTTGAAATCAATAAACAGATGATGTGTCTGCAAGTTGTACTCCCGGAATTTATCAAGGATTTGTCTCGGGGTAAACATTTGATCCGTCGTTGTTCGGCCCTCACGAAAACCTGCTTGGTATTCGCCGACGAAGGACTCTTCAAGCGGTCTCAATCTGTTGAACAGAATACGGGACATAATTTTGTACGCCGAATTAAGGAGGGTTATTCCTCGGTAATTTGGCGCACTCCAGTCTGTGCCCTTTCTTAAAGATATATATTTTCGACATAATATGGTGCAGAACTTCATAAAGATGCTCACTGCCATGTTTGAGAAGTTCAGTCGGGTGCTGGTCCTTCCCAGCAGCTCTTTAATAGCTTTTCTAAGCTCATCCAGTGTAGGCGGTTTCACAGCTTGTCCATTGTCGCTAATATTTATTCTGTTCACCGATGCATCGTCACTTCCACTATTCAACAAAGTCTCGCAGTGTTGCTTCCACCTGGCAGCCACTTCGGTTTTATCTGTCAGCAAACTTCCTTCTTGGTCGTTGCACATGACGGGAGATGACGCTGTCTTTCTCCGCACGCCATTGACAGTCTCATAAAACCTACGCATATCATTCTGCTCCATTCTTTCCTGCCTTTCTGCGCCTCACTAATAACTTGTTCTTGTACTTTTTTTTCTTCCTGCAGTGGGTTCGTTTTTCGGCTGCTCTTACTTCCAACATCCGACTTTTGGCAACGTTCTTCTCGTCTGTCACTCTCTGACACTCCACATCGAATCAACCGGTCCTGGGTCGCCTCTGTGCAGTGCCTGCCACTTCTCGTGCTGTTGTGCTCACCGCTCCATGGATCAACTCCCATAGATCGTTGATGTTGTCGTTGATTGCACTTATCCGTTCGTCGAGCTTCTGGCGGTACTCAGCCGAAACTCCTTCCACCGACAATCGCTGGATATTTTAACGCATCGTTCGCTATGATCTTTCGTTCGATACTGTTGACAACCGTGATCGAATTTTACTGACAACGAGGTAGTGATCAGAGTCAATGTTCGGACCTCTGAATGTCCGCACATCGATAACATCCGAGAAATGGCGCCCATCCACCAGAACATGGTCTATCTGGTTGCAAGTTTCACCCTTTGGGTGTCTCCAGGTGTGCTTGCGGATGTTCTTTCGTGCAAAGTAGGTGCTACTGATGGTCATCCCTCTGGCAGCAGCGAAATTTACTAGCCGTAGGCCGTTGTCATTGGTAGCGGAGTGAAGGCTCTCCCTACCGATTATGGGACGGAAAAAGTCCTCTCTACCGACCTGAGCGTTAGCGTCTCCGACAACAATTTTCACGTCACGCTTTGGGCACTCTCCATAGGCTTTATCAAGACATTCATAAAACGTGTCCCTTCGTCGTCGGATTTATCGTTTGTCGGGTCGTAAACGTTGATTAGGCTGTAATTGAAGAATTTGCCCCGTATCCTGGGTTTCCACCGCATCACTCGTTTCATCTGCTAGCCCATCACTACGAAACCAACTCCATACTCTGCTTTTCCGCCGTTGCTGTGATTGATGTTATATTTGAATGCAGTGTTGGTCGTGGGGTCCACGGCTCGGAATTCACATTCTCCGGATTTTTCATAATTTTTCAAGAGTTTCCCTTTTTAATAACAAAAAGTTTCCCTAAACAAATTAGATTTTTTTTCAAATTTCAATTTTTTAAGATAAAATCCGGGAAATTGCCGCCGTTGATTAAAATACTACCAGCGTGACACCGAAAACGCTGCCGACGATGGTTTCTGGACCGGCGCACAATGGCGGAAACCCGGACAAAACCTAAAAAAAAAATCGTTCGTTTCGCGAAACTCGTATTTTTTTTAATTCCACACATATATTAAATGAACTGATTCCAAAATTTGATGATTGTAGCTTGTAAATTTGATTTTTGGTGGCTTGTTGAAGTTAATGCTGTAAAGCATCTCCCGAACAAATTCGTATGGAAAAAGAAAATTTGACTAAAGTTTTTTCGGGAACGATTCGGAACGATCTGGTATCATGTATTAAAACCTTTTTTTGATCTACGTTCCTGTGGTTAGTGTGGTGATTTGCTCCTAGCTGCTCCAAAGCTGGAAATTGACTGCTTCAATGCTAGAATAAGGACGCTGTCAATGCTTCAGACCTTAAGGCTTGTGCCCCCAGAAGTACTCGAGTAGCATAGTATATGTTGGATAACAATTCTAACCTCAAAATGAATTTAGCGTCCCAAAATTACTCTTAGGTGAAAGATTCGAGCAACATATTAGGTTTTGCCCGGCATTTGTATGGGGGCTCGCCACTGTGCGGCGCATACCTCTTTTTTGCTTGATAGCTTGCTTCGGACACGTTGCCAGTGCCCACTTGATGCGCCAGTCCTGTTATCAGGCTTGATCGTCACGTCCTGGAGAATCTTCGATTTTACCCAATCTGCCGTCTACTTGACTCCATTCCCTCGACCATTGGCCCGTATCTCTTTCTCGGTAACCCCATAAGAACCAACATCCATTTGTCATTAAGCGGGAAATTAATCACTTGCAGCTGCTAGCTGGCGACGAACATTTCATCCACATACTCTTCAACGGACGAACAGTTTTCGAGCTCCAATCTCATCAGCTTCTGCAGGAAGATGATCTTCCTGTATACCTTTTGATACAATCAGCGCTAAGGTCCGAGAGGTTCTCGCTGATCCGATTATTCATTGTATATAAATTGTATGGAAGTTCAAAAAAATACTTATTTTGCGTGATTTTTTACATTTATTGTAAACCGTACAAACTACATCAATAAATTTATTGCCAACTAATAGAGGGCGATACTTGATCACAAACAGGGTACGATAAACTACAGTACTCAACAGCTGTTTAATTAAAAGAAGAGCAATGTTTGTCCAGTTAAGGGGGTTAGAAGCAGAGGGGTGTAAGTTACATTTTGGTCAAATCTGAGTTGATTATTGCAAAACATTCTTTGGTCGGTAGAATTTTTTTTAGAACTTGTGCAAAATAAACTATTCCCGCTTTTTTACCAATCTACTTCAGATCCAAGAGAACGATGGCCTGCCACCTTACGTGTGCTCCGGATGCATGGAAACCCTCAAGATTTTGATAAGTTTCATAAAAACTGTTCGCGACTGTGATCGCCAGCTTCGTATGATATGCAAGCCAGAATCAACCCAGTGCCACAAACCAGCCGAAGTTGCCAATACAAACGACGACGTAGCTCTGGAAAACGAATCGGATGTGTTCCAGTTCACTGAGATTAAAATTGAACCGATAGAAGGCCTTGTGGATGAGGTTGCGGAAAATCCGTATCTGGAAGAAACCGTTGAAAGTGACCCAGACGCCGTGGTTCAAAGTGAAGATGAGGATTCTCAAAGTTCGGGCGAGGAGAGTGAAAGCGAAAGCGACTGGAAAGGTAGTGATGATGAAATAGAGCTAATAGTACGTAAGAAGCCTGGGCGCAGGCCAAAGCCCAAACCTGCCAACACGGATGATAAGCCATTATTGAATAAGCGTCGTCACAAGCCAGATGAGGACCTAGAGATGAACGAGCATGAGCTTGAACTTTATACAGTTATTCAAGTTCAGCCGGGTAGCCATACATGCTGCGGATGTTTACTGATATTTAAGTCAGCCGAAGAGCTTGAGACACATCGAAACAAAGCTCATGTTCGAAAACGAGAATCAAAAGTAAAACCAACGTCCAAAGTGCTTTGTGACGGATGTCTACGGAAGTACAAGTCTAAACGTCGCGTCAATTACCACAAAGAACGCGTTCGGCAATTGGAAATCATTTGGGAATGTAACAAATGCAAGAATCGATTCAGTGAGGCAACACGGCGACGGAATCATTCTAGGAAGCACCCGTACAAACGCGGTCCTAGCACAGTGGTAGCTCCTATCAAGGAAGCGGTCCAACAAGAACTGGGCTGGATATGCTGCGCACAGGCGTGCGGTCAGTCGTTCAAGACGGAAAAAGATATGGTTGATCACGCACACAAAGCCCATCAGATCAACAAACAAGAGGCGGATATGGAGGACCACGTGGAGAAGCCAGTACAGTGCCAGGTCTGTTACCGACGGTTCTCCGACAAAAACGGACTCATAAACCACCAGCAACGACTCTACAAGCTGCAAAAATATCAATGCGCTCTGTGTGGCTTGCAGTTTAACAGCGGAGGGCGGCTCACGGAGCACGAACTGACTCATCAGAGCGATAAGCCGTTCAAGTGCGACGTTTGCAACAAAGCATTCACACAGAAGGGCAACTTGAAAACTCACATGACGATTCACTCCAACGAGAAACCGTTTCAGGTTGGTATTTCCGACATATATTATGTAGTATTGTAATTTGCAATAATAACTAATTGTATCATAACGAATCTTGCAGTGTACCGTCTGTGGTTCTTCCTTCCGGCAGAAGGGCGGTTTGAAGGCCCACATGTCGAATCATGTGGACATTCCGCAGTTTAAATGTGAGGTTAGTACGAATGCTCTCGGTGCACAATTGAAGGTATAAAGACAATTTCGATTCCTAAAATATGTACAGGTCTGCTCGAAAATGTTCAAAGCGAAACTACATCTGCGTTACCACATGCGCATTCACAATGGCGAAAAGAAGTTCCCGTGCCGCTACTGCGAAAAGGCTTTCACCGATTTTACCAATCGAATGAGACACGAAATGAGTCATACTGGTAAGAACTAGCAAAGGAATTGCTATTTTGTTCAAAGTTCTTTTCGTTCAGTTGCAATTTCATAATGAAGCTCGTCTCTTGAACATTCGTTGAAGTCTCCTCGCCGAAGAACTCAAATTATTACTTTTTTTAGGAATTAAACCCTATAAATGCTCCTTCTGTGACAAGACGTTCATACGTAAGCGATTCCAATTGGAACATGAAAGTACTCATACAGGTAAATATACATAAAAAGTCATATTCAAAGATTCTTCAGTTAGTTTAACATATATTGCCATGCTTCTTCCAACAGGCGTGAAACTATACAACTGTGAAGTGTGTCTGCAGGGCTTTGGACAGAAAAATTCGCTTAAAAAACATTTGCAGACTAGCCACCCCAATCTGGCCCGCGTAGATGATGATGGAGACGAAGGTGGTAGCAGCAGTTACCACAAGTCACAAGCCTCTCCAACCGGAAGCACCAACAGCAACAGCAGCACATTGTCGGTGCAACATCTGCAGCACCGTATGCCACCCCAAACGCACCCGATTCCGTTGATCAACCAGCAGCAACTGCACATTATGTCGGCCTTCCATCATCAACCACATTAAGGAGGTGTTTCGGAATAATTAACAGATGTTTACATTAAACCAAGTTCATTTTATAAGGACTATCAACAACTGTGACTATAAAATACGTGTTGAACCAAGGAGTAATGATTGACTTATTCTGAATTGTGAAACCAACTTCTCGTAGCTCTATCGATACAGCACTTGTCTGATAATAGGGGGAGGGGGTGATAACACTGACGCTGTATGTGAAACAGGGGTCCCTGCTCTATCGAACACATCACAATTTTATTAACCATTTTTAACTGACTTTTATTGTTTGCTCCAAAGTATGTTAATGTATGACATGTCTTATTTCGTCTATATAAATAAGTATTATCCTAATAGCCTATTCAGATTACGCCATTTATGACAATAAATATCATCAGAGGCGCATCCACGTTGCGAGTCTTGGGTAGGACAAATAGGAAATGCCAGTTTAAGCAATAGTTCTGGCAGTGGCGCCGGGAGTGGGCGGGACAAGTAGGACATGTCCTACGCACGAATTTCCCTGGGTGGGACAGTCAAAGCATTGTCCTACCCATGATTATTGGTAGAACATATGAAGTCATTAGCTGGCAAAAATCTGTGTGTTACTAAAAGGTGATTTCAAATTTAATCACAGAGGTTTCTAAGATCCTAAAGGAATAGACTACTTATTGTGCTTTAGGACTTAGAGCACTTTATAATCTCGAAAGCGTTCAAGATGTCTAAAGCAAGGATTTTTTCGACCATCTTGTAATTTGGGTTCAATCATTTAGGGTCTGTCTCATTTGGAGAATTAAACTGAAATTAAACTTAAAAGTGACATTTCAATAATTATCAAATAACCCTGCTCGCAGAGCAAGATTACTTTTGACAGATATCGAATCATTATGCATCGATGTTTTATTGGAATTGCTGGGTAGCACCAGCCATTCTTATGACTGGGTTATTTGCTAATTTTCGAACTGTCACTTTTAAGTTTAATTCTCCAAATGAGACAGAGCCTTAGTATAGTTTTACAATGATATGGAAATGCTAATATCATCTTCCAAACTTGGACGTACATGTTCATGATAGCATTAGAGGCGAAAGTATAGAATTGATAGTTCCGTTAGGATACGGCAGGCATGAAGAATGTTTTTATAGAAGTCTATTTGAAAGCGAGCGGAGGGCAATATTTGTGATGGCACATATCGCACGACCTTCCTTCTGCCAAGCTCCCGTATGAAGGGGGAGGGAAGAATATCAGTGTGGAAGCTGATATATCTCCACTGGCAAAAGGAAGGTGTTTTCGCTCGCTTTCAAATAGACTTCTATAAAAACATTCTTCATGCCTGCCGTATCCTAACGGAACTATCAATTCTATACTTTCGCCTCTAAGGGGCCATCCACAAAGTACGTCACGCTCCTAGGGGAGAGGGGGGTTCCGAGCAGCGTGACGACTCTTACAAAATTTTTAGAGGTTTAATACAAAAAGTGTGACGAAGGGGGGAGGGGGGGTTGAAAATTGCCAATTTTTGCGTGACGTACTTTATGGATCTTCCCTAATGCTATCATGAACATGTACGTCCAAGTTTGGAAGATGATATTAGCATTTCCATATCATTGTAAATCGTTTAACTTCACGTAGAAGTAACACACACGAAATCATTAATTTAGTGTACTACCCTTGGTGGGGCATCCATCAATTCAGCTGTTATTGGTCGACGGTACAGCAGCAGTGCCTTTCTCTGCTTTGTTCTCTCCGAGGCAGCCAAGTTGGTTGCGACGAGACGGACGCAATGAGAAAACAGAACTGTGCAATAAAAATCCTATTCGACTAAATGCTGATGACATATTGGAAATTTGTAGACAGTAACCCACGATAGCAAATCCTTCCGCACGCGATAGCATATGAGCAAATCAAACAACCTGCCTTTTGCCAGTGGAGATATATCAGCTTCCACACTGATATTCTTCTCTCCCACTTCATACGGGAGCTTGGCAGAAGGAAGGTCGTGCGATATGTGCCATCACAAATATTGCCCTCCGCTCGCTTTCAAATAGACTTCTATAAAAACATTCTTCATGCCTGCCGTATCCTAACGGAACTATCAATTCTATACTTTCGCCTCTAATGCTATCATGAACATGTACGTCCAAGTTTGGAAGATGATATTAGCATTTCCATATCATTGTAAATCGTTTAACTTCACGTAGAAGTAACACACACGAAATCATTAATTTAGTATAGTTTGTCAATATTACCTCATTCCTGAAGCTGACTTTCAAAATGTGTAGTATGGTGAACTTCTTATCTGAAGAGTTTTTTTACAACTCTGCCTAACAAATCGTTGTTTGAATTTCACTAAAAACGGAGGTAATGTGCTAGTTGTAGTAAATTATACTAAATGGTAACAAAATATCAATCATTCAGTTTTAGTTATTGCAACTGGTGCTTTATGTCCGTTATAAGTAGAATTCAATTAGCGAACTATTGATGAAAAACCTTCGCACTAGAAGTTCACCATACTAAACATTTTGGAATTCAGCATCTGGAATGATTTATTGGTAATCTACTAAATGATCGAACCTATAGGTTACAAAATTAGCATTAGCATTGTTACGGTGTAATTCGTAGATTGGACACTAGTGGTACTCATGTTTTACTTTTGAGATCCTTATCTAGAATGCTATCAGAAATCAAGAAGGGGAGTGGTCCTTGATTCCAGTCTTAAACAAAAATAACAAAAGCATGAGGATTACTACTCCTGGCCACGTCCATCTTCACCGTAACTAGGGAGAGGAAGAAAGTGTTTATGTAGTACTTACATAACGAGAGGCCACCGACTTAGAGACACCCTCATAAGTACCACGG
>NW_026942231.1:0-1268 GCF_024139115.2 Armigeres subalbatus
AACATGCTATTCAAGGAATACCGCCACGGATCATCTTCGACAAAATATCTATTCCCTCAATTTTTTTTTCTGAAAAATATGAACAAGCGTCAATTACCTAAATAACAGATATTTCACTGATGGTTCCCTGCATCAACGTGGATCCGGACTGGCTTCGGTGTTTTCAATGCAAATCAACCACCTCTCCCAAAACTTCTAGAACCGTGTTCGGTTTATAAGGTTAGCTTAGCTGGCAGCAATTAATCTTCGCTTTGGGGGATAACTTCCAACTCATCCCTGTAGACCATTATTTCATCTTTCCTCGGATAGTCTTGAATTTAGGTCTATCGAGGCACTCCTGTCGTTGAAATTTGTTAAGCACGCATCTTATCTTTCTTACAAACATAAGAGAGCAGATGCGTGTTTTGGTCGAAAGATCATCTTCAAGATTACCTTTGTATTTGGGTCCCATCCTCACTGCTCAATCTACGGTGCAATGAGAAGGCAGACTCTGCTGGCAAAGGTGGGCGCACAGGAAGGTGGAGGTTTATGTGATAGACAATTCTCGAGCAAACGAGAGTTTTTTCCCATTAGTCCGTCAGAGTACTCTTCAAAGTTAAGTGCAGGCGAATTGGATGCCAGTACTGAATCCCGGACGGTGGCTATATTTCTTCAGGTTCCAAAAGTTTCGCGGGTGGTGGTTCAGAGGTGAGGACTCAAGTCGAGGGTTATCATTCGCGTGGATGTCATCGAGATCTTATGTCCAATCACTATTCACTAAAACGCAACATCTGTAGTACAGTAATGTAAACCTTTCGTCGATAGCAACTGGATGTAAAAGTGAGCCGGTTATGATGACATCAGATCACGTAGTTTGGTTCTGCTTCGGAAAATGACGCCTCCAGAGAGCGAACCATTGATACCCTAGTGCACCTGGAGATAAAACAACCTCTTCAGGGAAATTTGAGGTGTTTTCAGATCGTGATGCTGTCTATATGCGAGGCCATTTATAGCTCTTACTTGGTGATTCTGACATCAAAATCTAATTTTGTTGCCTTTGTTTCCTTCCTGTCAAAAGTTTTTTGTAACTGTTCCTCTGTCTCCATGTTCCGTGTAGATCTCCGTCACTCTATTATTCATTGATAGGAATAGGTACGCTTCCTGTGATGTAAATATATTGGCAAGAAAGCTTAATTCTTTCTACTTTTCAGGAAAAATATTGCTTGATACTTCAAAATATTGTTTTCTTTGTTGAGTTCATCTATCATCATCATTTTTCATTAGATTTC
>NW_026942232.1:0-12852 GCF_024139115.2 Armigeres subalbatus
TCATTCAATTGTAGATTCAAATATCCAACCTGAGTTTTTATTCTAATGATTGATTCTCAAAAATTTATGTAAGGCGCATAAAACTGTGTAAGGCACCAGGACGAGGTCACTAACCCCTGCCTCTCGCATCCACATATGCACCTGGGTACTGCTCAGTGGAAAATTCATTCATAATTGTAGATTCAAATATCAACCTGAGTTTTATCTTCTAATGACTGATCTCAAAAAATTTTATGTAGGCGCATAAACTGTGTAAGGCACCAGGACGAGGTCACTCAACCTGCCCAAGCTCGCATCCACATATGCACCTGGGTACTGGTCAGTGGAAAATTCATTCAATTGTAGATTCAAACTAGTTTTATTCTAATGACTGATCCTCAAAAATTTATGTAGGCGCACAAACTGTGTGTAAGGCACCATTCAGGACGAGGTCACTCAACCTGCCTGCTCGCATCCACATATGCACCTGGGTACTAATGGATCAGTGGAAAAATTCATTCAATTGTAGATTCAAATATTTATCTCAAAAAATTTATGTAGGCACAAACCGTGTAAGGCACCAGGACGAGGTCACCAACCCTGCCTGCATCCACATATGCAATTCTGGTACTGGCCAGTGGAAAATTCATTCAATTGTAGATTCAAATATCAACCTGAGTTTTATTCTAACACTGATTCAAAATTTATGTAAAGCATAAACTGTGTAAGGGTACCAGGGACGGTAGGTCACTAACCCGCTCGCATCCACATATGCACTCTGTACTGGTCAGTGGAAAATCTTAACTAATTGTAGATTCAAATATCAACCTGAGTTTTATTCTAATGATTGATCAATTTCAAAAAATTTATGTAGGCGCATAAACTGTGTAAGGCACCAGGACGAGGTCAACAACCTGCTGCCTGCTCGCATCCACATACATGCACCTGGGTACTGGTCAGTGAAAAATTCATTCAATTGTAGATTCAAAATTGATCAACCTGAGTTTTATTCTAATGACTGATCTCAAGAAAATTTATGTAGGCGCATAAACTGTGTAAGGCACCAGACGAGGCCGCCAACCTCGCTCGCATCCACATATGCACCTGTTGGGTACCTTCAGTGGAAAATTCATTCAATTGTAGATTCAAAGTTTTATTCTAAATGACTAGGATTCAAAAATTCTATGTAGGCGCACAAAACTGTGTAAGGCACCAGGACGAGAGGGTCACCAACCCCTGGCCTCGCATCCGCATACATATGCACCTGGGTACTGGTCAGTGGAAAATTCTATTCCAATTGTAGATTCAAATATCAACCTGGAGTTTTATTCTCTAATGACTGATTCAAAAATTTATGTAGGCGCATAAAAACTGTGTAAGGCACCAGGACGAGGTCACCAACCCTGCCTGCATCCACATATGCACCTGGGTACTGGCTCCAGTGGAAAATTCATTCCAATTGTAGATTCAAATATTTTATTCTAATGACTGATCCTTTCAAAATTTTATGTAGGCAGCACAAACTGTGTAAGCGCAATGGACGAGGTCACCAAGCAAACTCTGCTCGCTCGCATCCACATATGCACCTGGGTACTGGTCAGTGGAAAAATTCATTCAATTGTAGATTCAAATATTTATCTCAAAATTGATTTATGTAGGTGCGCAACAAACTGTGTAAGGCACCAGGACGAGGTCACCAACCCCTGCCTGCATCCACATATGCACCTGGGTACTGGTCAGTGGAAAATTATTCAATTGTAGATTCAAATATTTATCTCAAAAATTTTATGTAGGCGCACAAAACTGTGTGTGTAAGGCACCAGGTGACGAGGTCACCAACCCCTGCCTGCATCCACATATGCACCTGGGTACTGGGTCAGTGAAAATTCATTCAATTGTAGATTCAAATATCAACCTGAGTTTTATCTCTAATGACTGATCTCTGGGGGAATTTATGTAGGCGTACAAAACTGTGTAAGGCACCAGGACGAGGTCACCAACTCCTGCTTCGCAATCCACATATGCACCTGGGTACTGCCTTCAGTGGAAAATCTATTCATTCAATTGTAGATTCAAAGTTTTATTCTAATGACTGATCTCAAAAAAATTTGCAGGTTAGGCGCATAAAACGTGTGTGTACAGGCACCAGGACGAGGTCACCAACCCCTGCTCGCATCCACATATGCACCTGGGTACTGCTCAGTGGAAAATTCATTCAACTTGTAGATTCAAATATCAAATTGAGTTTTATTCTAATGACTGATCTCAAAAAATTTATGTAGGCGCACATAAACCGGTGTAAGGCACCAGACGAGGTCACTCAACCCTGCTCACATCCACATATGCACCTGGGTACTGCTCAGTGGAAAATTCATTCAATTGTAGATTCAAATATCAACCTTGAGTTTTATTCTAATGACTGGATCTCAAAAATTTATGTAGGCGCATATGGCAAAACTGTGTAAGGCACCAGATTCGAGGGGTCACCAACCCTGCGCTGCATCCACATATTATGCACCTGGGTACTGGTTCCAGTGGAAAAATTCATTCAATTAGTAGATTCAAAAGTTTTTATTCTAATGACTGATCTCAAAAAAATTTATGTAGGCGCAATAAAAACTGTGTAAGGCACCACAGTGACGAGGTCACCTAACCCCTGCTCTGCATCCACATACATAACCTGGGTACTGCTCAGTGGAGAAAATTCATTCAATTGTAGATCTGCAAATATCAACCTTGTTAGTTTTATTCTAATCGACTGATCTCAAAAATTTATGTAGGCGCACAAAACTGTGTAAGGCACCAGGACGAGGTCACTAACCCTGCTCGCTATCCACATATGCACCTGGGTACTGGTTCAGTGGAAAAATTCATTCAATTGTAGATTCAAATATCGTCCTGAGTTTCATTCTTCTAATGACTGATCTCAAAATTTATGTAGGTATGCACAAAACCGTGTGTAAGGCACCAGGACGAGGTCACTCAACCCATGCCTGCATCCAAGCACATATGCACCTGGGTACTGGTCAGTGGAAAATTCATTCAATTGTAGATCCAACATCAACCTGAGTTTTATTCAATGACTGATCTCAAAATTCTATGTAGGCGCACAAAATCTGTGTGTGTAAGGCACCAGGACGAGGTCACCAACCCTGCTCGCATCCACATATGCACCTGGGTACTGGCCAGTGGAAAATTCATTCATAATTGTAGATTCAAATCAACTGAGTTTTAGATTCCTAATGACTGATCTCAAAATTTATGCGTAGGCGCATAAAACCGTGTAAGGCACCAGGACGAGGTCACTAACCCTGCTCGCATCCACATATGCGCACCTGGGTACTGCTCAGTGGAAAATTCATTCAATTGTAGATTCAAAAAGTCTAATCTGACTGATCTCAAATGATTTATCTCAAAAATTTATGTTGGCTAGCAAAAACTGTGTAAGGCAAACAGGACGAGAGGTCACCTAAACCCCGCTCGCATCCACATATGCACCTGGGTACCGCTCAGTGGAAAATTCATTCAATTGTAGATTCAAAGGTCAGTTTTATCTTCTAATGACTGATCTCAAAAATTATGTAGGCGCATAGCAAACTGCGTGTAAGGCACCCAGACGAGGTCAGCCAACCCTGCCTGCTCGCATCCACATATGCACCTGGGTACTGCTTCAGTTAGGAAAATTCAATTCACCTCAGATTCAAATATCAACCTGAGTTTTATTCTACGACTGGATCTCAAAATTCTATGTGTAGGCGCACAAACTGTGTAAGGCACCAGGACGAGGGTCACCAACCCCTGCCTCTCGCATCCACATATATGCAATTCTGGGTACGGCTCGTCAAAGTGGAAAAAATTCATTCAATTGTAGATTCAAATATCAACCTGGAGTTTTATTCTAATGACTGCTTCAAAAATTTATGTAGGCGCACAAAACTGTGTAAGGCACTCAGGACGAGGTCACTAACCCCTGCCTGCTCGCATCCTTTACATATGCACCTGGGTACTGGTCAGTGGAAAATTCATTCAATTGTAGATTCAAATATCAACCTGAGTTTTATTTCTAATGACTGGATCTCTAAAAATCACTTGTTATGTAGGCGCATAAAACTGTGTAAGGCACCAGGACGAGGTCACTAACCCCTGCTCTCTCGCATCCACATATGCACCTTGGGTACTGCTCAGTGGAAAATTCATTCAATTGTAGATTCAAATATCAACCTGAGTTTTATTCTAACGATCTGATCCTGCAAAATTTATGTAGGCGCATAAACTGTGTAAGGCACCAGGACGAGGCGTCACTAACCCCTGCTCGCATCCACATATATGCACCTGGGTACTGGTCGTCAGTGGGAAATTCATCTCAATTGTAGATTCAAATATTTATCTCAAAATTTATGGTATATAAACTGTGTGGCGTACCAGGACGAGGTCACCAACCCCTGCCTGCATCCACATATGCAATTCTGGGTACTGGTCAGTGGGAAAATCTATTCAATTGTAGATTCAAATATTTATCTCTCAAAATTTATGTAGGCGCACAAACTGTGTAAGGCACTAGACGTGGGGTCACCAACCCTGCCGTAATCCACATATGCACCTGTACTACTGCGGAAAATCTTATTCAATTGTAGATTCAAATATTTATCTCAAAAAATTTGCTATGTAGGCGCACAAAACTGTGTAGGCACCAGGACGAGGTCACCAACCCGCTCGCATCCACATATGCACCTGGTACTGGTCAGTGAAAATTCATTCAATTGTAGATTCAAATATCAACCTGAGTTTTATTCTAATGACTGATCTCAAAAAATTTATGTAGGCGCATAAACCGTGTAAGGCACTTCAGTGACGAGGTCACCAACCCTGCTCGCATCCACATATGCAGCACCTGGGTACTGGTCAGTGGAAAATTCATCTCAATTGTAGGAGATTCAACATTATCAACCTGAGTTTTATTCATAATGACTGATTCTGCAAAAATTTATGTAGGCGCATAAAACTGTGTAAGGCACTCAGGACGAGGTCACCAACCTCTGCCTCGCATCCAAGCATATGCGTAACCTGGGTACTTAGCTTCAGTGGAAAATTCATTCAATTGTAGATTCAAAAATTTATTCATTCAAAGTTTTATTCCAACACTGATCTCAAAATTTCATGTAGGCGCACAAACTGTGTAAGGCACCAGGACGAGGTCATCAACCCTGCTCGCATCCACATATGCACCTGGGTACTGGTCAGTGGAAAATTCATTCACCCTTGTAGATTGCAAATATCAACCTTATTTTGCCTCCTAATGACTTATCTCAAAATTTATGTACGTAGGCGCACAAACCGTGTGTAAGGCACCAGGACGAGGTCACCAACCTGCCTCGCATCCACATACATGCACCTGGGTACTGCTCAGTGGAAAAATTCATTCACAATTGTAGATTCAACATCAACCTGAGTTTTATTCTAATCGACTGATCTCAATAATTTATGTAGGCGCATAAACCACGTGTGTAAAGGCACCAGGACGAGGTCACCAACCCCTGCTCGCAGTATCCACATATGCAACCTGGGTACTGGTCAGTGGAAAATTCATTCAATTGTAGATTCAAATATCGTAACCTGAGTTTTATTCTTCAATGACTGATCTCAAAAATTTGCAGGCGCAAAAACTGTGTAAGGCACCAGGACGGAGGTCACCAAATTCCTGCTCGCATCCACATATGCACCTGGGTAAACTGGTCAGTGCGGAAAATTCATTCAATTGTAGATTCAAATATCTCAAAAAATTTCATGTAGGCGCACAAAACTGTGTAAGGCACCAGGACGAGGTCACCAACCCTGCTCGCATCCACAGGCAAGGGTACCTGGTCAATGTAAACGGTCTAATTGTAGATTCAACATCAACCTGAGTTTTCTATTCTAATGACTGATCTCAAAAATTTATGTAGGCGCACAAAACTGTAAGGCACCAGGACGAGGTCACCAACCTGCCTGCATCCACATACGTGCACCTGGGTACCTGGTCAGTGGAAAATTCATTCAATTGTAGATATCAACCTGGAGTTTTATTTCCAATGGACTGATCTCAAAAATTTATGTGTAGGCGCATAAACTGTGTAAGGCACCAGGACGAGAAGGTCACCAACCCCTGCCTCGTAATCCACATATGCACCTGGGTACTGGCTTCAGTGGAAAATTCATTCAATTGTAGATTCAAATATTTATCTCAAAAATTTATGTAGGCGCACAAAACTGTGTGTAAGGCACCAGGACGAAGGTCACCAACCTCAGGCTCGCATCCACATATGCACCTGGGTACTGGTCAGTGGAAAATTCATTCAATTGTAGATTCAAATAGTTTTATTCTAATGACTGATCTCAAAAATTTATGTAGGCGCATAAAACTGTGTAAGGCACCAGGATCGAGGTCACCAACCCCGCTCGCATCCACATATATGCACCTGGGTACTGGTCAGTGGAAAATTCATTCAATTGTAGATTCAAATATGTTTTATTCTAATGACTGATCTCAAAATTTATGTAGGCGCACAAAACTGTGTAAGGCACCAGGACGAGGTCACCAACCCTGCCTGCATCCACATATGCACCTGGGTAATGGTCAGTGGAAAATTCATTCAATTGTAGATTCAAATATCAACCTGAGTTTTATTCTAATGACTGATCTCAAAAATTTATGTAGGCGCATAAAACTGTGTAAGGCACCAGGACGAGGTCACCAACCCTGCTCGCATCCACATATGCACCTGGGTACTGGTCAGTGGAAAATTCATTCAATTGTAGATTCAAAGAGTTTTATTCTAATGACTGATCTCAAAAAATTTATGTAGGCGCACAAAACTGTGTAAGGCACCTGGACGAGGTCACCAACCCCGCTCGCATCCACATATGCACCTGGGTACTGCTCAGTGGAAAATTCATTCAATTGTAGATTCAAAGTTTTATTCTAATGACTGATCTCAAAAATTTATGTAGGCGCACAAACTGTGTAAGGCACCAGGACGAGGTCACCAACCCTGCTCGCATCCACATATGCACCTGGGTACTGGTCAGTGGAAAATTCATTCAATTGTAGATTCAAATATCAACCTGAGTTTTATTCTAATGACTGATCTCAAAAATTTATGTAGGCGCATAAAACTGTGTAAGGCACCAGGACGAGGTCACCAACCCCGCTCGCATCCACATATGCACCTGGGTACTGCTCAGTGGAAAATTCATTCAATTGTAGATTCAAAGTTTTATTCTAATGACTGATCTCAAAAATTTATGTAGGCGCATAAAACTGTGTAAGGCACCAGGACGAGGTCACCAACCCCGCTCGCATCCACATATGCACCTGGGTACTGGTCAGTGGAAAATTCATTCAATTGTAGATTCAAAGTTTTATTCTAATGACTCATCTCAAAAAATTTATGTAGGCGCACAAACTGTGTAAGGCACCAGGACGAGGTCACCAACCCTGCCTGCATCCACATATGCACCTGGGTACTGGTCAGTGGAAAATTCATTCAATTGTAGATTCAAATATCAATCCTGAGTTTTTATTCTAATGACTGATCTCAAAATTTATGTAGGCGCATAAAACTGTGTAAGTGCACCAGGACGAGGTCACCAACCCTGCTCGCATCCACATATGCACCTGGGTACTGCTCAGTGGAAAATTCATTCAATTGTAGATTCAAAGTTTTATTCTAATGACTGATCTCAAAAATTTATGTAGGCGCACAAAACTGTGTAAGGCACCAGGACGAGGTCACCAACCCTGCTCGCATCCACATATGCACCTGGGTACTGGTCAGTGGAAAATTCATTAAATTGTAGATTCAAAGTTTTATTCTAATGACTGATCTCAAAAAATTTATGTAGGCGCATAAAACTGTGTAAGGCACCAGGACGAGGTCACCAACCCTGCTCGCATCCACATATGCACCTGGGTACTGGTCAGTGGAAAATTCATTCAATTGTAGATTCAAATATCAACCTGAGTTTTATTCTAATGACTGATCTCAAAAATTTATGTAGGCGCATAAAACTGTGTAAGGCACCAGGACGAGGTCACCAACCTGCTCGCATCCACATATGCACCTGGGTACTGCTCAGTGGAAAATTCATTCAATTGTAGATTCAAAGTTTTATTCTAATGACTGATCTCAAAAATTTATGTAGGCGCACAAAACTGTGTAAGGCACCAGGACGAGGTCACCAACCCCTGCTCGCATCCACATATGCACCTGGGTACTGGGTCAGTGGAAAATTCATTCAATTGTAGATTCAAAGTTTTATTCTAATGACTGATCTCAAAATTTATGTAGGCGCACAAAACTGTGTAAGGCACCAGGACGAGGTCACCAACCCCTGCTCGCATCCACATATGCACCTGGGTACTGGTCAGTGGAAAATTCATTCAATTGTAGATTCAAATATCAACCTGAGTTTTATTCTAATGACTGATCTCAAAAATTTATGTAGGCGCATAAAACTGTGTAAGGCACCAGGACGAGGTCACCAACCCCTGCTCGCATCCACATATGCACCTGGGTACTGGTCAGTGGAAAATTCATTCAATTGTAGATTCAAAAGTTTTATTCTAATGACTGATCTCAAAAATTTATGTAGGCGCACAAAACTGTGTAAAGGCACCAGGACGAGGTCACCAACCCTGCTCGCATCCACATATGCACCTGGGTACTGGTCAGTGGAAAATTCATTCAATTGTAGATTCAAATATCAACCTGAGTTTTATTCCTAATGACTGATCTCAAAAATTTATGTAGGCGCATAAAACTGTGTAAGGCACCAGGACGAGGTCACCAACCCTGCTCGCATCCACATATGCACCTGGGTACTGGTCAGTGGAAAATTCATTCAATTGTAGATTCAAATATTTATCTCAAAATTTATGTAGGCGCACAAAACTGTGTAAGGCACCAGGACGAGGTCACCAACCCGCTCGCATCCACATATGCACCTGGGTACTGGTCAGTGGAAAATTCATTCAATTGTAGATTCAAATATCAACCTGAGTTTTATTCTAATGACTGATCTCAAAAATTTATGTAGGCGCATAAAACTGTGTAAGGCACCGGGACGAGGTCACCAACCCTGCACGAAGCCACATATGTATCTGGGTACTGCTCAGTGGAAAATTCATTCAATTGTAGATTCAAAGTTTTATTCTAATGACTGATCTCAAAAATTTATGTAGGCGCACAAAACTGTGTAAGGCACCAGGACGAGGTCACCAACCCCGCTCGCATCCACATATGCACCTGGGTACTGGTCAGTGGAAAATTCATTCAATTGTAGATTCAAATATCAACCTGAGTTTTATTCTAATGACTGATCTCAAAAATTTATGTAGGCGCATAAAACTGTGTAAGGCACCAGGACGAGGTCACCAACCCCGCTCGCATCCACATATGCACCTGGGTACTGGTCAGTGGAAAATTCATTCAATTGTAGATTCAAATATTTATCTCAAAAAATTTATGTAGGCGCACAAAACTGTGTAAGGCACCAGGACGAGGTCACCAACCCTGCTCGCATCCACATATGCACCTGGGTACTGGTCAGTGGAAAATTCATTCAATTGTAGATTCAAATATTTATCTCAAAAATTATATGTAGGCGCACAAAACTGTGTAAGGCACCAGGACGAGGTCACCAACCCCGCTCGCATCCACATATGCACCTGGGTACTGGTCAGTGGAAAATTCATTCAATTGTAGATTCAAAGTTTTATTCTAATGACTGATCTCAAAAATTTATGTAGGCGCATAAAACTGTGTAAGGCACCAGGACGAGGTCACTAACCCTGCTCGCATCCACATATGCACCTGGGTACTGCTCAGTGGAAAATTCATTCAATTGTAGATTCAAAGTTTTATTCTAATGACTGATCTCAAAAATTTATGTAGGCGCATAAAACTGTGTAAGGCACCAGGACGAGGTCACCAACCCTGCTCGCATCCACATATGCACCTGGGTACTGCTCAGTGGAAAATTCATTCAATTGTAGATTCAAATATCAACCTGAGTTTTATTCTAATGACTGATCTCAAAAATTTATGTAGGCGCATAAAACTGTGTAAGGCACCAGGACGAGGTCACCAACCCCGCTCGCATCCACATATGCACATGGGTACTGCTCAGTGGAAAATTCATTCAATTGTAGATTCAAATATCAACCTGAGTTTTATTCTAATGACTGATCTCAAAATTTATGTAGGCGCATAAAACTGTGTAAGGCACCAGGACGAGGTCACCAACCCTGCTCGCATCCACATATGCACCTGGGTACTGCTCAGTGGAAAATTCATTCAATTGTAGATTCAAATATCAACCTGAGTTTTATTCTAATGACTGATCTCAAAATTTATGTAGGCGCATAAAACTGTGTAAGGCACCAGGACGAGGTCACCAACCCCTGCTCGCATCCACATATGCACCTGGGTACTGGTCAGTGGAAAATTCATTCAATTGTAGATTCAAATATCAACCTGAGTTTTATTCTAATGACTGATCTCAAAAATTTATGTAGGCGCATAAAACTGTGTAAGTCACCAGGACGAGGTCACCAACCCCGCTCGCATCCACATATGCACCTGGGTACTGGTCAGTGGAAAATTCATTCAATTGTAGATTCAAATATTTATCTCAAAATTTATGTAGGCGCACAAACTGTGTGTAAGGCACCAGGACGAGGTCACCAACCCTGCCTGCATCCACATATGCACCTGGGTACTGCTCAGTGGAAAATTCATTCAATTGTAGATTCAAATATCAACCTGAGTTTTATTCTAATGACTGATCTCAAAAATTTATGTAGGCGCATAAAACTGTGTAAGGCACCAGGACGAGGTCACCAACCCTGCTCGCATCCACATATGCACCTGGGTACTGCTCAGTGGAAAATTCATTCAATTGTAGATTCAAATATCAACCTGAGTTTTATTCTAATGACTGATCTCAAAAATTTATGTAGGCGCATAAAACTGTGTAAGGCACCAGGACGAGGTCACCAACCCTGCTCGCATCCACATATGCACCTGGGTACTGGTCAGTGGAAAATTCATTCAATTGTAGATTCAAATATCAACCTGAGTTTTATTCTAATGACTGATCTCAAAAATTTATGTAGGCGCATAAAACTGTGTAAGTCACCAGGACGAGGTCACCAACCCCGCTCGCATCCACATATGCACCTGGGTACTGGTCAGTGGAAAATTCATTCAATTGTAGATTCAAATATCAACCTGAGTTTTATTCTAATGACTGATCTCAAAAAATTTATGTAGGCGCATAAAACTGTGTAAGGCACCAGGACGAGGTCACCAACCCTGCTCGCATCCACATATGCACCTGGGTACTGCTCAGTGGAAAATTCATTCAATTGTAGATTCAAAGTTTTATTCTAATGACTGATCTCAAAATTTATGTAGGCGCACAAAACTGTGTAAGGCACCAGGACGAGGTCACCAACCCCGCTCGCATCCACATATGCACCTGGGTACTGGTCAGTGGAAAATTCATTCAATTGTAGATTCAAATATTTATCTCAAAATTTATGTAGGCGCACAAAACTGTAAGGCACCAGGACGAGGTCACCAACCCTGCTCGCATCCACATATGCACCTGGGTACTGGTCAGTGGAAAATTCATTCAATTGTAGATTCAAATATCAACCTGAGTTTTATTCTAATGACTGATCTCAAAAATTTATGTAGGCGCATAAAACTGTGTAAGGCACCAGGACGAGGTCACCAACCCCGCTCGCATCCACATATGCACCTGGGTACTGCTCAGTGGAAAATTCATTCAATTGTAGATTCAAAGTTTTATTCTAATGACTGATCTCAAAAATTTATGTAGGCGCACAAAACTGTGTAAGGCACCAGGACGAGGTCACCAACCTGCTCGCATCCACATATGCACCTGGGTACTGGTCAGTGGAAAATTCATTCAATTGTAGATTCAAATATCAACCTGAGTTTTATTCTAATGACTGATCTCAAAAATTTATGTAGGCGCATAAAACTGTGTAAGGCACCAGGACGAGGTCACCAACCTGCTCGCATCCACATATGCACCTGGGTACTGGTCAGTGGAAAATTCATTCAATTGTAGATTCAAATATTTATCTCAAAAATTTATGTAGGCGCACAAAACTGTGTAAGGCACCAGGACGAGGTCACCAACCCTGCTCGCATCCACATATGCACCTGGGTACTGGTCAGTGGAAAATTCATTCAATTGTAGATTCAAATATCAACCTGAGTTTTATTCTAATGACTGATCTCAAAAATTTATGTAGGCGCATAAAACTGTGTAAGGCACCAGGACGAGGTCACCAACCCTGCTCGCATCCACATATGCACCTGGGTACTGGTCAGTGGAAAATTCATTCAATTGTAGATTCAAAGTTTTATTCTAATGACTGATCTCAAAATTTATGTAGGCGCACAAACTGTGTAAGGCACCAGGACGAGGTCACCAACCTGCTCTCGCATCCACATATGCACATCCTGGGTACTGGGCAGTGGAAAATTCATTCAATTGTAGATTCAAAGTTTTATTCTAATGACTGATCTCAAAAATTTATGTAGGCGCACAAAACTGTGTAAGGCACCAGGACGAGGTCACCAACCCCGCTCGCATCCACATATGCACCTGGGTACTGGTCAGTGGAAAATTCATTCAATTGTAGATTCAAAGTTTTATTCTAATGACTGATCTCAAAAATTTATGTAGGCGCATAAAACTGTGTAAGGCACCAGGACGAGGTCACCAACCCCGCTCGCATCCACATATGCACCTGGGTACTGCTCAGTGGAAAATTCATTCAATTGTAGATTCAAA
>NW_026942233.1:0-3416 GCF_024139115.2 Armigeres subalbatus
GAAGAAGAAGAAGAAGAAGAAGGGAAAAATCATAGGAAAGAGTTAAAATGAAAAATATGATTTTAAAGGGGCTTTTACATAAAACGTCTTAAATTTGTTATATATAAGATATAGAGACTCGGCATGTTCAGCAAAATTGCTCGTATTACAATTTGCTACAACTTTGCAGAAGACACTACATGTCTAACTCATTCTGGTAGAAAAATATTTTTCTCAACTCACTTTTAGGTGGATTAATCATCAAACTGTTGATGTTGATATTTAGATGTGCTCCTAAATATCTTGAAACTTCCGTGAACAAACTCTATATAAAAAATCAATACTTTTCGAGTTTTTGTATTTCGATCGTGACAATGACGGTGGCATCTGAAGTACCTTTGACTGGCAATTAGTGGAACCAGCTGTCAAGCTACAGTTTCTTCCAAATCCAAAAAAAAGCAAAGCGTTGTTGCTGTTAGTGACTCGAAAGGCGCATTATTGGAAATTAATCGGATCTTCTCAGAACCACCATTCTATACAAGGGGCGGTTGAGCCGAGACGAGCTTTGTTCAAAGAAAGTTTCCGTCGGTAGCAGAATCACGAGCGCGCGTCGGAAGGAGACGCTGCAAAAAATAATTCGCATGGATGGCATCAGTAGCAGTCAAGTGAAACTTTCTCCTAAGATTCTCATTTGGATTTGTTGCTGTTTGTGATTAGGAGGACGCATTATTGAAAATTCTTTTCAAGACCGATTGTATATATAAAAGAAAGCTAATCCGAGAAGCAATTTCTTGAATGTCCAAAACACAGTCGCTTAGTTACGCTGTCCAACGTGTCTTGTACACAGCCCTTCTGATTGTTTAGTTTTTATACTGAAAACTATACATTAAAAGAAAGTTTCACCAATACGTTAATATTTTCTTACATCGATATCAAGTATATCGGCTTCGTCGCCAACAATAGAAATTGCATTGCCTATAAAAGAGAGGTCAACATGTTAGTTTAGTATTAAAATTTCTAAGGTGATCGCATATAAGCGGGCTTGGTAGTCATATGGCTACTGCTTCTG
Organism: Armigeres subalbatus; assembly: GCF_024139115.2. Taxonomy (NCBI): domain Eukaryota; kingdom Metazoa; phylum Arthropoda; class Insecta; order Diptera; family Culicidae; genus Armigeres; species Armigeres subalbatus. Next base: position 1,049 of record NW_026942233.1, read on the forward strand.
CCTCATACGCAGGAGGTCGTGTGTTCAATCCCAGGTCCGTTCCATTATCCTACTTTGTATCTTTCTCTATATTTCTCATGTTCTAGCAATCGCTAGAACTGGAAATGGACTTCCATACCGTTTCCATTACTATTCCTATACCTTCAACTTGATAGTATTCTAACAGTAATCTGCTAGAATTGGAAATGAACTATAGAGCTCGTTTCCTACATCCAATTAGAAATTCCATCAGTTGCCTTCTCCTATCTATCACATTGGCAGCTCGTTAACCAAGACGGACCTCTGCCTCTCGAACCTAACCCAAAAATTCCAACAAATTCCGCATGAATTCGTGGCAAGTGCAGAGGTATATTCGGCTTGCAGTGGGTGAGTGATTGCATCATCATTTCCTCTCCCTTCCCTACATTGACTTGGATTCTGACGTGGCAGGCGCCAGTATGATCTAACAAATGAGATCACCAGTACTTGTACATTGAAGATGTGTGCTAGTCCCAAGCAAACATCTGTTGGTTCCCTGTGCATGACCGGCTAATCTGGTCATAATAGAGTAGCAATTACGAGCAGTCAATCAAGCTCAAGCTCAAAATTTCTAAGGTTATCGCAATAACTTATGTACATAGTGAATAGCAAACATCAAGGAAGAGCAAAAACAACTTTACGCATCCCTTAGATTCTAAACAATTTGTGTTTTCCCTAGTCTTGTTTAACTGAATAAAAAAACCTTTTGCTCGGGTATCTTATTTCAACATAATAGTGGATTTCATGGTAAAGATGCTGTCGGACAGCTTCATGATCGTGTTCTGAAAATCAACCGATTTAAAAATCAAGCAGATTTTAACAGCCTTTTTTGGAGCTCCATTGTGGAACGCTCCGTCGTCGTTGGGTTTCCCTATTTGTTAGTCAACAACACGATGATACTTTTACAAACACTAGGGATTGCCCAGGGAAGTCGAGAAAATTTCCAACACGAATACTTCCTAGACCCGACCGGGGATTCTTACCACATGTCTTCAGCTGCATATTACTGTGAGCATATATCGATGATAATAAAACCTTTCTAAAATCCATATACGTAATGGAACTAACATCAAATGTAACTCAGATTCAATTATCTGTCTAACGGATTTGTTTACATATATTAGTGATATAAAAATGTTATTAGGCTTCGAGAAAACAGGGGGGATCATGTGTCCCCGGGGATCACTTGTGTCCAGTTTCCCCTACAGTCAGTCTTTGCTAATCTAAGCTAATTGGGTTGTAAAAAGGAGCATATGCAGGGAGGAATATCACATGTATTCTAATACTACGCAAATACTTTACAATTGCACGATGGCAATGGATTTTTTCTCCATCCATCATCCATACCGAATAAAACCCTGGAAATTTTTGTACATTTCCACTTAAAGCAGAAGCTCGGCAACAGTCAAAAACTTTTGACGCGTGAAAATGCCATCTGTTATATTGCTGTTCCAGAGAAAACTTACCTCTTTCCGGTTGAATTTTCAAACTACCGCAGTTGTCACTTCATACTTTTTCTCTGCTGTTTAATATGGCATTCTACGAAGACATCGCCAAATACCAGATTTTTTTCAGTGTATTGAAGATTTGTAGGCTTGCGGTAGAAATTTTGAAATCGATACTAGGCTTATGAACACCTGGAATTGATTTTGGAAAAGATCGTTTGCTTCATTTAGGTACAAGATCGGCCGTCTCTGAAATAGTTGTACAATCCAGCTTCTTTGATCCAAAGGTAACTTTTGAGGAAAATTTTTTCTCTCTCTTTTTGCTTCTGCTTCATAATGTAAAATTCAATTCCATATTGTCCTCAGGCTTTTTCCAAAGTTAGTGGCCAATTGGTGCTTAGAGAATCCTAGAAAATAATAACCGTACATGCATTGCATGATAGTATTTGAAGATGCATGTCTATATAAAACTTCTTTTCTGATCGATGCCATTGATTATCTATACACATTTTGCAAATAAAACTGATGAATACTCACTTTGAAGATTGAGGCAAAAATTGAAGCAACTTCAGAAAATGTATTAGCATCAAAACAAAGTATTTCAAAGCATTCTTTGATAGAAACATACAAAAATCATTTTTTGTTTCAGTGTTGAGATGATTTTCAAGCTTGAAAAGTAGCAAAGTAGAAAAGTAGCAAAGTAAATAAAGCAAAGTAGATTCGAACTTGATTGGTCACATTTATGCTTCTCAAGGTATATTCAGATTTATATATATATATTGCAGTCACGTGGTGGATTCTGGGGGAGAGTGCTTTGATAGTACGTACTATTTATACTGCGGATAAACTTTACACAACTATGAGATCACGAAAGTTGTCATTCTGTTGCAAAGCACAATACTTAA